>NC_073693.1:324843270-325059832 GCF_029784155.1 Uranotaenia lowii
AGCCAAAAGACATGGCCTGCAGGAGAAAGCTTTTGTTTTTCGTAGGAATAGTTCCCACACGAGCAATACTTGGTTAATATGTGTTATCTATTGGAAAAGTCCAATTCCAATCTTTTTGCATTACAATTGAAACAATAAATTTTAGCTAGTAAAAAATTTAAATAAACAAAACTGACCTTTTTATTGTACAGTTTATTGACAATTCGTACTTCCGACTTTTTGAAAACAATACAATACTTTGTTGCGCTTTCTTCGTCAATATTATCAATGAATTCTGGGCCCATAAAATCCTGTTCATCCCGAGTGAAGCACATCTCTCAGATTGAAGCTTTTTTTCAGATTCATTCTTTTTTTTCAGATTTAAGCATTTTTTTTTCTCAGATTTGAGCTTTTTTCCTAAGATTTGAGCTTTCATCTCCATTGCTTTCAAGGCAAAAAAGGTTAAATCTGAGGAAAAAATGGTCAAAAACGAGATTCACTAGCACTCAGCAAAATATGTTGGACACACGATACAAAGAAAAATCGTACAGCGTTTCATATTATCATTGCATATAATGCTAAGGCCATGCAGTTCTATTCAACTCGTGTGGAGCACATCTCTCAGATTTAAGCTTTTTCTCGGATTCACTAACACTTAGCAAATAGTTGTTGGTCACACGATACATAGAGAAATCGAGTAGCATTGCATAATCTTGGTAATGCAATCAGGCCCCGGCAACGATATACAATCCGCGTGGAGTACATCTTTCAGATTTGAGTTTTTCCTCAGATTTATGCTGTTTTCTAAAGATTTGAGCTTTCATCTACTATGCTCTCAAGGCAAAAAAAAGCTCAAATCTGAGGGAAAAAAAGCTTAAAAACGAGATTCACCAGCACTTTTTTAAAAGATGTTGGTCACACGATACAAAGACAAATCCTGTATCGTTGCCGGGGCCTGAATGCAATACGATTTCTTTATGTATCGTGTGACCAACATCTATTTGTTAAGTGTTAATGAATCTCGTTTTTTAATTATGTTTCCTGCGATTTAAGCTTTCTTGCCTTGAGAGCATTGGAGATGAACGCTCAAATCTGAGAAAAAAAGTTTAAATCTGAAAAAAAGCTTAAATCTAAGAAAAAAAACTTTAATCAGCGAAATGTGCGGGTTGAACGAGCGACTTCATGAGCCTGACTCTAGGCTGGTAAGCAATCATATTTCAAATGTTTCTGGATGGCAACACTGCGAACTCTGATGGCGGAATCTATGCTCTCTTTGCTCAAAAATTCTCGAGTACCTTTGCTACTGCTTCAACATCCCCAGAACACGTGGAGAGTGCTGTTAGGAATGTTTCGCCACTCGGCTTCAGCATGAGCACAATTGTAGTAGAGGATGCGGTCATATCTAAAGCAGCGGCAAAGCTAAAAAACTCCCTCTCTACTGGCCCGGACGGTATAACATCTACCTTTTTAAAACGATTTATGCCTGTTTTACTGACACTGACTCATCTCCCAAGCTTCTCTTGACAGAGCCACCTACCCTTCACTGTGGAAGGAAGCCTACATGTTTCCAGTTCATAAAAAGGGGGACCGGAGAGATATCAACAACTACAGAGGAATTGCTGCTTTATGTGCAATCTCCAAACTATTCAAATGAGTCGTCATGGATCCGATTTTCTCGTACTGTAAGCAAAATTTTTCAATCGATCAGCACGGTTTTATGCCCAAACGCTCTACGACAACTAACCTGTTGACATTCACCTCCTATGTACACGAAAGTTTTGCTGCTAAGTCTCAAACTGACGCCATTTATACTGATTTGTCAGCAGCGTTTGATAAGGTGAACCACGATATCTCCATTGGTAAGCTTGGGCGCTTTGGATTCTGCGGACCTTTACTTGGCTGGTTCCGCAGTTACTTAACTGGACGTAAATTGACAGTTCGCACTGGAGACACTCTCTCCAGCCAGTTCTCTGCTTCCTCTGGTGTGCCCCAAGGTAGTCACTTAGGACCGATTATTTTCTTAATATATTTCAACGATGTGCTCATACTCCTTGACGGCCCAAAACTTTGTTATGCTGATGATCTTAAACTGTTCTACGCCATAAACGGTCAGGACGACATTGATTTTCTGCAAAACCAGTTTAATCTTTTCGCACAGTGGTGCGACATCAACTGCCTGCCTTTGAATCGCAATAAATGTGCAGTCATCAGTTTCTCTCGAAGACGGCAGCCTTTTTGCGCGGAGTACTTCTTAGGAGATGAGTCCATTGCACGAGTTGACCACATCAATGATTTGGGCGTAATACTCGACCGTAAGCTGGAATTCAAAACACATACGAACTAAGTCGTCGATAAAGCTTCTAGAAGCCTCGGATTTTTATTTCGAGTGGCCAAGGAATTCAAGGACGTGTATTGCCTGAAGAGCCTGTATTGCAGCATAGCTCGATCCATCATCGAATACGCCTCAGCTGTCTGGTGTCCTTACTACCAGAGCGGTAATGAGCGGCTCGAGGCTATCCAGAGGCGCTTCTTGCGTTATGCCCTCAGACACCTTAACTGGCAAGACCCGTTCCACATGCCAAGCTACGAAAATCGATGTCGTCTTATAGACATAGATACTCTTCAAGCCCGAAGAAATGCAACACGAGCTTCTTTTGTCGCCGATCTACTGACATCGCGTATCGATTGTCCTACGCTACTGGAAGCTATTCCTCTTAGTGTGAGACCCCATGGACTGAGAAACCAGGACCTTCAACTGTATGTCCCCATTCGATTGAACAACTATGGAGCCAATAGTGCATTCATCGGTGTAATGAAAACGTTCAACCGCTTTTCCGAGCTCTTCGACTTCGACGATTCGCGGGATGTTTTCCGAAGAAATGTTTTAAGAATATCAAGAAATCACTAATTAGATGTAAATTTTATGTAACTTTAACTTTAAGTCGTCATTTGGACCTTTACTTGGTCCGTTGATTGAATAAACAAATAATCAGATAATCAAATATTTGTGGATGGTCATTCATAGGTGTACGTTACAGGAAGGCTTAAATCTTTGGAAAACTTATCAACCGTGCCTTAGGGGTCTAGATAGGGTACATATACTCTACTTGTATAAATTTGAACTCGTTAGAAATTTTTTTTGGTTATTGAATCAAATTTACATGGGTTAAAAGCATTTTGCGTATAATTTACTGGCGCTGCTATTTTTCGCACATCACTGTACATAATTTTGCAGCATTTTGGTACATCTACACTCACAGAAGAGTTTACAAAAATACATTGCCTATTTAGCAATTTTTCCTATTTTTGAGCCAAAAATACGCTGAAAAGTGTACTGTACAAAAGATAATATGATTTGAAAATTTCAATTCTCAGGGTGCAATTCAAGGAATGTGTCAATAGTAACCTCTAGACATATATATTTCCCAACTAGTTACCTTCCTTCCTTGTTATGTTCAAACAAATACTGGTTTAATACATACCTGAAATGAAATAAAATCAAACGAAGAGAATTAGAAAACATTTTGAGAATTTCAACAAAGAAAATAACTCAAACATTTTTTAAGAAAAATGATTTGATTAGAATAACCGTGTAAAACTGTGGAAAGTAACTCAAACGCGCTTCGAAGCTCGCAAGAAAGAGTAGGTAGGAACTCATTTATGTTGGATTCTCACAACATAGTATTTCAAGAGAGAGTGGATAGCATAGTTACGTTGCTGGAGCTCAGTGGGAGATGGAAGAGAAATGAAAAAAGAAGAAAAATGTTGGTATCTGAACATTCTCCCTGCAGTTAACAGACTCAAGCGTCAGAACCTCGTCAGCTGTATTTTATTTTGATTTTTTTTTTCTGTATGTTATTGTTCGTTCTGAGGGAAACCATGCAGTTCTTACCATCAGTCGGTCAACACGTGCCAAACGTTTTTGAGACAAGAAGCCTTTTTATTGGGAATTGAAACAGCATTACGTGGAATGATTAGAAGTGCAATACAGTTTTGTCACAGATTCGAAAAAGTAAAATTGTGTGATGAATTTTCATGGAGCGTTTTTACAAAATTACAAAAACCTTCCCAAATTAAAACTTATTTCAAAAAACATGTTTGAAAGGTTTGATGCCCTTTGAAATTTTACATATATCAACATTCTTATCCTGTACCATCCTCATAATTTTGGTTGATGCTGAGAGTCAACGTACTTTAAACATTATTTTAAAACAATAAGCAAACCTCTAAATCCATGTCATTTAAATTAACGAGTTTTAAATTGTTTATCCAATCGCGATTTTTTTTTTGCCCGAGGAACACGTTTTGGTGTTGGCCATTTGCCAAGTGGGGCTTAGGACGTCGTCCACAAACAATTTGCACCGCTGCTGATGAATTAAAAACACATTACATCGATTTTAATAAATGGATTGCTACCAACCACACACCAGGGCCGCCTGATCAACTCTCGGTTTTCGCTGCGAAAGTCTCCTTCCTCAAACTATTGCATTTCGAAAGTATTTATGAGATTTTTTTGTTTGCAACTCTATCCATCGATAAACCTCCATTTGCGAGCGGCCTTTGTGCCACCCCAGTTTATCGAAAATAGGTTTTCGCTCCTAAACGACGCTCGCGAAACAGTATGGCAATTTGATGGGGATATACAGCAAGGTGTGCGAATTTTTTTTGGCCTTTCTTCGCACCTGTGATGGGAGTTACTTTGTGCCGAATTTGGTTTGAGATGGATAAATTAAACATTAAATCGTTGTCCAAACGAGATAAAATTGAACACGTTAAGCAGTGTAATTTTCGTTTCGTTATCTAGAAGGGAAATGTCCCAGGAATGCGACTTGTAAAATTCGCGTCCAAAGTCACTCTTTAGTGCGCCGAAGTCCCTCTATCAAAACAATAAAAGTTTATGATTTTACGGCAAATTTACGGTCCTCGAGTGGGAAACACACAGTTAATAAAGATAAGTGTATTTATGAAACACGAAGAAAAGGGGAAAAATGACTGAAAGATGCGATAGGTCCAGGTTGAGGCATTGTGCCAGGGTCGATTTTATTTTATAGCTACTTTCGTTGGCGCACCGCTAGGTTTGCATCGCACTTTCATCTTGCAATATCTAAGAGCTGCGAAGCCCGGCAGAAAATCAAAGCGCAGCTGTTCAGGAGCTTAGCCCAGGGGACGGCAACCTTTTAAGACGGGTGAGCCAAAAATTAAAAATTTCAAAATTTCAGTGTTTGATAGAGAAACATTTTGTACTGTTAAGGAGAAATGAAAATTCAGTCAATAGGGAAGCGTGGGATATCGTGGGAAAGGTTTCCGAAAAAAAATTCTGTGTTTTGACGAAAAAAATATTTGACTTTCTGTGATTTTACCCAAAAATTCTGTGACGGTTTTCTGTGATGCTTTTTCCATCAACTTCATTCAAAAGTCATGTCAAATTGCGTTTTTTCTTCACATTTTACTTAAGAAAATTGAATTAACATCACCAATTTTATCGTTTTTTTCCAATTCAAAGCTAATTATCCGAAATTAATATTGACACAAAAAATTGATTTAAAAATAATCTTCCAAATTTTAAAATTCTGTGAAATCTGTGAATATTTTTATAATTCTGTGTTCTGTGACACAGATTCTGTGATGAAAATTTGCTCAAAATTCTATGAAATTAAAGATTTTTTGTGATTTTGGCAACCTTGATCGTGGGCCATTTTTTAATTAGACAGATTTCGATACAGTATCTAAATAGCAATGACCCTCTCAGAATTGAATAAAACTTTGTGTGAGTATCCTACACAGACAACATTGTATTATAAAAACCAAAACTCAGTTTCCAAACGTTTAAAAATTTGACAACAAATTTTGACAATTTTGAAAATTTTGACAATTTTGACAATTTTGACAATTTTGACAATTTTGACAATTTTGACAATTTCGACAATTTTGACAATTTTGACAATTTTGACAATTTTGACAATTTTGACAATTCTGACAATTTTGACAATTTTGACTATATTGACAGTTTTGACAATTTTGACAATTTTGACAATATTTGCAATTTTAGCAATTTTGACAATTTTGACAATTTTGACAATTTTGACAATTTTGACAATTTTGACAATTTTGACAATTTTGACAATTTTGACAATTTTGACAGTTTTGACAATTTTGACAATTTTTTCTTTTTTGACAATTTGACAATTTGACAATTTGGATAATTTTGATAGTATTGACAATGTTGCCAATTTTGACAATTATGTCAATTTTTACAATTTTTACAACCTTGACAATTTTGACCATTTTGACAATTTTGATAATTTGGACAATTTTGAAAAAAATGACAATGTTGATAATTTTGACAATTTTTTTAAAACAATTTTTGACAATTTCAACAATTTTAGACAATTTCAACAATTTATGACAATTTTAACAATTTTTGAAAATAGAAATATTTTATACAATTGTAATAGTTTAAGATGATATTCTCATTGATGAACTCAAGTTATTTTGTTTAGTGACGCTTATTTGAAAGGCTTAATAACTTAAGCATATATCCATTTGTAAAACAACATTCGGCAACAAAATTTGATTCCTACACTGAGATAAACGCATTTTAGAGACTTAATCACAATTTCTCAAAAAACTCCATCTCAAAATTAAAAAGATTTTTTTTTTTAACGGGTTACAACAAGGACTACTTGTCGGTGATACATTGCAACTTGTGCATATTTATGGGAAAAAAGTTTTTCTACCAATACCTTTTTCATGATTTTTTTAGAAAATCATGATACTTGTTTTTTTCAGTGTAGATCTCACACCATGATTTCAATAACTGTTTCGTTGATTTGATTGTACTGGTTCGATCTTCGATTGTAATAAATGATGGTAAAAGTAGGTGGAAATCCTACACTGAAAAAAATGCAATCTTTAAACTTAGAGTCGATTTAAAAAAAATGGTTATCTCAGATTTCGGTGATTTTTTTTTTGTGGTGGAGAATAATGTGGTCTACAACTTTTCTAAATATTGCAAAATAAGCATGCTTAAGAGAAATAAGTTTTTCTAACAAAAACTTAATTTTGTTTTTTTTAAATGAAAAACGAAGAACAAATGTTTCGGGTGTTCACTCAAATAAAAATGATCAAATTCTGAGATTGCCATTTATTTTTCAAATCGACTTCTAGTTTTGAGTTTGCATTTTTTCAGTATAGGATTTCCACTTACTTTTAGCATCAATTATTACAATTGAAGCATTTATTTCTTCGAAATCAGTTCAATCAATTCCTCGAAGCAGTTTTTGTATTAGAGGTTAGAAATCTACTCTGAAAAAATAAATTAAATGATTCTAATAAAAAAAAATCATGAAAAAGTTTTTGTTATTTTTTCCCCTTCGCAATGTATGGACGACTTGCACGCAGAGGTGCAAAGAGATCCCATCATGAAACATGCAGTGCCGATTCTAACAGCCCGACGTCAGCTCCGAAAAAATCATCTTGCAAAGTTGCAAACTGATTCTTTTTCCCTTATGTGCAGAACATCGAACGTGTCTGCAAGTAAAAGTCAACCGCGCGATGACTGCACGTTACGAAAATTTCAAACGATTCTCCGAAGTTAGGATCACTTGCAAACTTGCAAGCCCGAAGATAAAATCCGTTGAGCCGAACAGAAAGAATCATTTCCGAAGATAGCTACAGTCTGCAAGTTGCTTACATGCAGCGCGGCGATGCATGTACGTTTGCAAACTTGCAAGTTGCAAGTTACAGTCTGTAACTTACGGTTGACTCGTTCTTGTGCGGTTGGATTCGTTCCACTAACCTAAGACCGACCGAACCGAACCATGGAGGAAGAAAGTGATAGGCCGAAAAACCACCGCCACCGACCATCAATTCAGTTGCCGTTCAGCCATCGAAGCGTGCGTGCTAGAGTATGTACATGGCTGCCTGCAAAACACTCGGCGCGCCGTACTACAGAAGTAAGGACATGTTGGAGTTGTTGTTGTTGTTGGTGCCTTCGTGCTCGTTTCGTTTCCTTCTAAGACGGATTCGAAAGGAAGTGGTGCCCAAATTTTATTTGAGTTTTCAATAATCATTCTAGGGTGCTTAAGATAAATCATCAAAGCAAATATAAACAAGTTTGTATTTGAGATACTTATCAAAGCCTTTTGCAAAAATTCTTCATAGTAGTTCTCGCGAAGTTAAACTTAAAAGTGGCAGATTTCAAAAGTTCGTTACAAAAGATACGCAAACAGTTTTAGAAACTTGAATCAAAAATTCCGATTTGTATGAAAATGTTCATTCATATTAATCCTTTAGTCAATTTATTTTGATAAAAAGTACATAAATTGCTAACTTTTAAACAAAAATCAATAATTTATTCAGTTTCCATACTTATTATTTTCAAGATTATGCAATTGACTGATTGATGGGCGAAAGCGTGATATGTTGAAACGTGAAACGTCCAGCTTTTTATAAGCAGTTTCGTAATATCTGAGATAAATAGCAACTGTTGAGTAAGATTTTTAAAATTAAAGTTTCTACGAAGACTGCAAGTAATTTTGGCTTTGAAGTAAAAGAAATTTTTTCTTCCTTCTGTTGAGACGAAATTCTGATGAAATTTTATACCAAAATAAATTATAGATATTTTTCAAAGTACTTAAAACGCTTTACAGTCTTCAGCAAAGAAGTAAATAATAATATATAGTCCGTGATTGATTTATCATAGCACTGATTTTTAAAAGCTTTATCAGTAATACTGGATGCGATAGACAAAATCTGACCGAAAATTTGAGTTCAGGACGCGAAATTAATTAAAAACAAGTTATAAAATTTTGATAGAAGATTTGAATCAAACAGAGTGTGAAGTTTTTAAGTTCAAGGTTGGAATGACGACGAGCAAGCACTGAATTTCTATTGAGTTTTGAACCGATCTGTACAAACTTTCTGTAAAAACTGTAGATAACTTGGTGAAGATGACGTGATTCTTATACATGTCTAAGCAAATGAAACTGAATTCTAAAATTGAAATTCACACAAATTAATCTGTAATCCTACTAATCAAGTGATCCTGCCTTTGGAGAATCGATTAAACTTTTCGAATCGAAACTTTAAAGAATTTTAAGGCAGCTCTGTTATAAAACAATATAGATGATTTTCCAACAGAGTTTGGATCAGTTTTAATTAACAACTTTGTGTTCAGAAATAACTTGTAAGATGACAAAGTTATAATCACAACAAATTTGCTTGTATTTGCTTTGATGATTTATATCAATCACCCTGGTATTTTATTTTTATTTATTTTAAAAATAAAATACCAGGGTGATTAATATAAATCATCAAAGCAAATACAAGCAAATTTGTTGTGATTATAACAAGCATCACCCTGGTATGATAATTGAAAACTCAAATAACAGTTGGGCACCACTTCCTTTCGAATCCGTCTTAGAAGAAAACTAAACGATCACGAAGGCAACAACAACAACTTCAACATATTCTTGCTCTTGTCGTACGGCATGCCGCTTCGATGGCTGAACGGCAACCAGTGATGCCACATTAAAATCGGTATTTTTGAGTCCGAAAAAATCGGTATTCGGTATGAAAATTCAAAAAATCGGTATAAATACCGATTTTTTTTTCGAAGCTTTTAATACTATTTTTATTATGATTATAATTTTAATGGCATGTGCGGCGGAATGAAAACTAGAGAGAGAATTTATTTTTATAGAATTTGAAAGAAAGGTGGATAGACAGGCATTAGTGCGCCACTAGGAGAAAGCTTGATAGGTGTTGAAATTTTAGGCTAGAGGGCATGTTGATGAAAAGCTCCCATGAATTGCTCCCGTCTTTGCTCTGCATTAGCTAACTATACATGAGAAACCCAGAAAGAGAATTCCCATGTATAGCGAGCCCAATGGTTTGAGAGCGTATTTTTACAAGACAGCAAACGATTTGACTTTTTGTGTTTTGAATATCAAAACTTCAATTTCGTTTAAAATTTCTCTAAAATTTCGTCAATATTCCCGTTTTTTGTGGTTTGGAAAAATTAACGAAATGAAAACTTCCATTAATTTTTTCTTAGAAATCAAAATTACTCGTGGTCTTCGAGAATGTTGATTATTGTGTGGATATTTTCAAAATATTTGGAATGTTTCAAAGCTTTGCCAAAAAGCGTACAAATTTTTTAAAGAATTTCCACCAGCCAAAGTTATCACAAAAACATAGATTTTTTTTAAATTTTGTGGACTTGTGCAATTTATCAAGAGCGTGCACTTATCTTGGTTCCTAAATTTTAAACCCACAATTTCAAGATATGATTTGCTTATAGATATCTTAAACTGCTATAATCTCTAATCTACCATGTTATTCGATAATCAAAATTTGATCTCAAGCGAGTTGGCATAGGAGACAAAGATGCTATCGAATAATCTGAGACTTGCTGGCAAAATAGGCACTAGAATTATATTGTTTCATAATTTAAATAAGGAAGAAGATAGTTATAGATATATTTTGAAAAAAAAATCTGTCAGAACGAATTTTTCAAAAATCGGTATGAAATCGGTAGGTTTTGCCAAAAATCGGTATTCTGTGAATACCGATTCTTGGTCAAAATTTTCGTCAAAAATCGGTATGAATACCGAAAAATCGGTAGGTGTGGCATCTATGACGGCAACTGAATGGATAGTCGACGGCACCTCGGCCTATCACTTTCTTCCTCCATGTCCATGCCATGGATTCGGTTCGGTTTTAGGTTGGGTTGGGGTGGAACAAATCGAACCGCACAAGAACGAGTCTACGGTTCTGTCTGTAACTTGCAAGTTTGCAAACGTACATCGCATCATCGCGCTGCATGCAAGCAACTTGCAGACTGTAGCTATCTTCGGAAATGATTCTTTCTGTTCGGCTCAAGGGATTTTATCCTCGGGCTTGCAAGTTTGCAAGTGATCCTAACTTCGGAGAATCGTTTGAAATTTTCGTAACGTGCAGTCAAAGGATTTTACCGCGCGGTTGACTTTTACTTGCAGACACGTTCGACGTTCTGCACATAAGGGAGAAAGAATCAGTTTGCAACTTTGCAAGACGATTCTTTCGTGGCTGACGTCGGTCTGTTAGAATCGGCTAAAAGTCGTGCGCTGCATGCTACATGTTGGGATCTCTTTGCACCTCTTCTTGCACGATTTCATGAAATGCAGAGATGGCATTTTTTGGGAAATTGAGTTTCAGGTTTTGAAAAGTATTTTTCTCAGTGCAGGATTTCAAAAAAATAGTTAAAAAAAAATTTCCGAAAATTCAATAATTTTTCCGTAATTCTCATGAATTACATTTGTGTAGGAGCTTTACATGTTTATACAATTTTTGCCTAAAAAGTTTAGCACTTTTGTAAGTCAAAATATCCTTTGGAAAACTTAGTATGCCAAGTTGTTTTACTAGGTAAGATCTTTATGCTCGCAAAGTTTCATTGAATTCTGAGAAGGTCACGCCAACTTAGGGTCGATTTGGCATGAAATCCGTCATAATATAAAAAAAATGGAATGATTTTTCCAAGGCATCATTTGGCAATAACATTAATTGTGTTTCTTATTTCTATTTTTATTTTAAGTTCTGTTTAAAAAAAAAGATATCATTTAATTATATTTAATTTTCAATAATTGTTTCAATAAAATTAATTTTTTTTCTCAGTGAGATAAAGGGCCACAGTTTTTTAACCGAAGAGCCGCAGGTTGCCGACCACTGGTTTAACCACTTGACTTCACTTATACTCGGCTGCGCGATCTTCTTCCTGCTTCAAGACGTTCGATGCCAGGTGAAGTTGCACAAAATAAGCCATTCGCGTTGTCTGACAGCCTCAGTCAGTGGCTTACGCGAATTCAGCTAATCAGGTGCATTTCACCAGATTGCGTTCGTTTCGGGGGAATGGAAATTGCCACACATGACGGCACTTTATGAGCTCCACAAACATAACATAAATGAGATTTCGATAGAAAACTGTTGAATGGCAGCAACAGCACCAGCAGTTGATTAAAGTTTAACGATCAGGCGTTTATTTTCGAAAAATTAGCACAATGCAGCTCGTTTTTGCTGCATCCGTGGCCAAATCGCATGCTAAATTGAATTGGTGCGCATCAGCATTACGAATGCGATGCAATCGAGGAAAACCTTTAAAAATCTAAATTATCGATCACATCATCGCCGGACCGGAGAATCAACAATGTAGATTCCTATATCTTTGCGGATTCCAAAAGTCATTTACCTTCCCATTGACGTTTGAAATTGACAATACTTTCCGCTTCAGGAACTCTCACGCGCAAATTGTTGCTTAGGTTCGTTACGAATTTCGTCTCGACGGAACTAAACCCGGGGATGAATCTGGCCAAATGCGCCACCGGGCGGCACGGCAAGTTCTGCATGATTGCCCTTTCGGTGCGGCGCGCTCAGGAAAAATCTGAGAACATTTCACGCCTTAGGTCGTGCCGAGGCGCATTTCTGGCGGCCTTAGAGGTAGGTGTACTAAGCAATGTACTACGCGATAGTTCGAGTGATCTGCGCAAAAACAAAATCACCAGAAAAAAAAAACAATGGCGCGATCCGATATCGGGATCGACAGATCTATGCACCGGTATAGACAAGAAGTTGGGCGATACTTATTACGTTGTAAGTAAGTAGATTTGAATCTGAAGCTTGTTTGGAAGCAAACCCGAAATGTCATTCCGCATTCCAGTGTCTTTGGTTTCACCGTCGTTTGAAAAAAAAACAAAGACCGTGGAAAAAGGAGGACAAAGCTTGGAACTTTATGTCGTGATAAAATCAAATCGAAATTTAAAAAAAATCGACCATTTCGACAATTTCGACAATTTTGACAATTTTGACAATTTTGACAATTTTGACAATTTTGACAATTTTAACAATTTTGACAATTTTGACAATTTTGATAATTTTGACAATTTTGACAATTTTGAGAATTTTGACAATTTTGACAATTTGACAATTTTGACAATTTTGACAATTTTGACAATTTTGACAATTTTGACAATTTTGACAATTTTGACAATTTTGACAATTTTGACAATTTTGACAATTTTGACAATTTTGACAATTTTGACAATTTTGACAATTTTGACAATTTTGACAATTTTGACAATTTTGACAATTTTGACAATTTTGACAATTTTGACAATTTTGACAATTTTGACAATTTTGACAATTTTGACAATTTTGACAATTTTGACAATTTTGACAATTTTGACAATTTTGACAATTTGACAATTTTGACAATTTTGACAATTTTGACAATTTTGACAATTTTGACAATTTTGACAATTTTGACAATTTTGACAATTTTGACAATTTTGACAATTTTGACAATTTTGACAATTTTGACAATTTTGACAATTTTGACAATTTTGACAATTTTGACAATTTTGACAATTTTGACAATTTTGACAATTTTGACAATTTTGACAATTTTGACAATTTTGACAATTTTGACAATTTTGACAATTTTGACAATTTTGACAATTTTGACAATTTTGACAGTTTTGACAATTTTGACAATTTTGACAATTTTGACAATTTTGACAATTTTGACAATTTCGACAATTTCGACAATTTTGACAATTTTGACAATTTTGACAATTTTGACACTTTTGACAATTTTACAATTTTGACAATTTTGACAATTTTGACAATTTTGACAATTTTGACAATTTTGACAATTTTGACAATTTTGACAATTTTGACAATTTTGACAATTTTGACAATTTTGACAATTTTGACAATTTTGACAATTTTGACAATTTTGACAATTTTGACAATTTTGACAATTTTGACAATTTTGACAATTTTGACAATTTTGACAATTTTGACAATTTTTACAATTTTGACATTTTTGACAAATTTGACAATTTTGACAATTTTGACAATTTTGACAATTTTGACAATTTTGACAATTTTGACAATTTTGACAATTTTGACAATTTTGACAATTTTGACAATTTTGACAATTTTGACAATTTTGACAATTTTGACAATTTTGACAATTTTGACAATTTTGACAATTTTGACAATTTTGACAATTTTGACAATTTTGACAATTTTGACAATTTTGACAATTTTGACAATTTTGACAATTTTGACAATTTTGACAATTTTGACAATTTTGACAATTTTGACAATTTTGACAATTTTGACAATTTTGACAATTTTGACAATTTTGACAATTTTGACAATTTTGACAATTTTGACAATTTTGACAATTTTGACAATTTTGACAATTTTGACAATTTTGACAATTTTGACAATTTTGACAATTTTGACAATTTTGACAATTTTGACAATTTTGACAATTTTGACAATTTTGACAATTTTGACAATTTTGACAATTTTGACAATTTTGACAATTTTGACAATTTTGACAATTTTGATAATTTTGATAATTTTGACAATTTTACAATTTTGACAACTTTGACAATTTTGACAATTTTGACAATTTTGAAAATTTATTCAATTTATTCAATTTTTTTAAAAACACGCTCAGAAGTTAGTACTAAAAAATATTTCAACTAGTAAAGTACTCTTTTTGCAAGGAGTAACATAATACATCTTCTCAAAATTACTGACAACACTGTTGTGTTGCCACGAACCTTATTTTAGTTTTCTTGCATCACAGTGTGACGTTGTAAACATTTGTACTGCCATCTTCACCACTATTCTATAAGGATATATTGACAGTTCTACACGAACACCACTTTAACAGAAGGCCTCAGCCCTAACCTCAAACCATGGGAGAACAGAATCGATTTTTGAGAATGGCGCACGATAAACGCGATTCTCCGGTACTAAAATCGACCAATTCGCCCTGTGGAAAAGTGATACACAAATGTTCGTGTTTTCATTTTTTTGGGTGTTCAGGGCTGCCAAGTGCATTGATATTTGGAAAACGATGATTATGCAATTAAAAGCATTGTTATTGAAAAACCTTTTCATGAGTACTGAGAATTTGCAACTTTCCCGTAGATTTATTTTCGAATGTGAAATGAAACGCATCATTTATCTGAACGAAAGAACAACTTACTGTATCGCACACTTAAGCTAAGAAGCGAATTATGTGGATTTGTTTAAAATAGTCAGAGCATGCAGGCGATCATTTTCAAATTCAACATAGACGGGGCTTTCACTTGTTTGTACATAACATGAAAATATATTTCAGATGTTTTTAATTTACCTTCAACATTCATTAGCAAAAGATAGCTTATCTTCATTCATTTATGGACGCCCCGTAATGAATTCAAACGTTTAGCTGTTGATAGTTAAAAAATTTAATCAACTCAGAAATATTATGATTAGTTTAAAACTAGCTAATACTGATTTTAGTTACGCACCTAGCATCACTGGTGAGGCCGCCAGCAAATTAAAATTTGAGGTTATGGCTGAGGCCAATTTTTCGTCAATACTATCGTCCGTATATACCCTTATAGGTCGATACACGCACTTCCTGTACTCACTGTTTTTGACACTTTGCTATTCCTGTTTGTTTTCCTTATATTTTCCAATTCTACACGCTGAGGAAGCAAAGCTAACAATTGGGTCCGAATTTAATTCTCATTCACTCGTTTTTAGCAATAGTTTTCAGCTCAATTTTTGGGTAAAAAAAATCAAAAAGGATATTAATGTTAAGAAAATAAGTATGTTAAGAAATTTTGTTTGTTAATCCAGCTGAAAACAGAAATATTAGAATAAAGCTCGTAAGTTTCAATCCACGAGCTTAACTATCCGACGTAAGTTGTATAACTCGGGATTATCATATTTTCAAAATTTAGAATAGTTTACCCCTTTCTTTCAGTTTGTTTACCGGAGAATTTCCTTATATCGGATTTTATGTCCCTGAATAGTATCGTCGCATAAGTATGTGCACATGTTTACAGCTTCCGGTCGGTTCGATTCGGCACATCCGAGAATTCTTTCGAAGCTTCCACCTTCCACACATTGACATTCCAAGGAGAAGCGCTGCCCCAGAATACTCGACACAAAGTGAGTTGGTCCAGAAGAAATATGTAGAAAAAAGGGTTTAAAAAACATGTTGAAACATTTCAATGAACAATCCTTCTCCTCGAACTTTTTTAAAATTTCAACTTTCTGTACATTTCCGGAGAGATTTCCGTCAAGAAACCAAAAAATTTAGTTCACAAAATAGGTCTTGGTTTAACCCATTCGAGACGGCGACATTTTTCGAACGCGTCCCCGAGGACCGAAATTTTTTTATTCTCTGATTCCATCAATTTTTATCTAAAAAACATGAATTCAAAGATATTTTCAAAATTTAAACGTTAATTGACAAAAAATGTCCATTGCACACCGTGTGTGCAGTCTGCTCCTCGAAATAAAATTATTTCGAGGCGCCGCATTGCACACACGGTGTGCAAAGGGTGGAAAAATGAAAATGCACCATTTTAAACATGTTCTTCATTTGTTAAATGTTTGTTTGGTCATAAAGGAAAGACTATAATGCAAAAAAATATTATGTAATCTGGTTCAAACCAACAATTAGTATTTTCAACTTTTTCCAAAATGTGTTAACTTTTGTGATTTATGACCATGTTTTCAACTTTGTCGGTTTTAACCCATTTTTTTTCTTGTATCTTCCTGTGGGGTTTTTTTTTATCTGAAAACTATTTAAGTTCTTCTACTTTTTAAGTCCGGCTAACTAATTCTTATGATAATTTAGATCTATATTTCATAAAAAATATACATTGAAAAATCTAATGATCGTCACATAATCTCGCGTATATTCTACTGAATAGCACCTCAAAAGGAAGGTGATTTGCCCAACATTTCATGCAAACACAACGAACGGAAAATTAAAATTTCAAAAATTTCAAATTTCAGTACAGTATGAAACTAGTATTTTCTTGAAAATCTTGTAATTATTGTTTGAATACATTCCATGAAAAGAAATCATGATGATGCTTCTATTAGTTATTTCCATAGAGCTGAAGTTTATTTATTTAATTTGTTTTTTTGAGACCAACAACTGCAATTTTATTTTTTTTTTTTTTAAGTTTTATTAACGACACTTTACCATCCTTATGGCATTCGTGTCGAGTGCAATTTTATTTGATTTCAGCTATTTCGTATGAAAGTTACCAGTTTGTAGCATTTCCAATGAAATTATACGAAAATATTAACAAAAAAACAGAAATTTTGCCAAAAATATCAATAGGCGCATTAATCTCGAAAAGTTTGAGGTTCGGAAATTTAGACAACAGTTACAATAAAATCCATTTCTCAAAAACTGATGGAGATTTCAACATAAAAATTACTCCAAAGTAAAGAAAACAGATGTCTGCTCATTTGTATACAGCTTTTGTACAAATATTCTATGAAATATTTGACTAAATCAGCATTTTGCTCAATGGGCGCATAATGTCCGCTTCTCACTGTCTGTATCGACGAAACGAAACTCTGTCTGCGTTGCCTAGTTTTATAAACGATTATCTATGCTTTTAAGATTCTATTGGTTCAAGAGCCATAAAAATTGGTCCACTAGTTTATTCAAAATCATGAAAAAATTAAAACTACTTCCATTGAACACACGGTGTGCAATCGGTCTTATAGCCTCGGAAAGTTATTGCACACACGGTGTGCAATCCGTCTCGAGTGGGTTAATGCTATCCTTAAACTGAGTTTTGAGTTAAATTTGTAGACCGTGCAGCTACGCAAAAAGTTTCGCCGAACCCCATTACTCGTTCGTAAAATTTTGTAAACAGGACCTGTGCAAATCGTCACCCCAAAAGAGAACTATCCCCCTTATTCTGCGCCGCGTGTGAGGTGACGATAGTCGAGTCGAGTCGGAGTCACGTGAGTCTTGTCACCTTATTCCCGAAGCCGATGTGACAGAGGTTTATGCCCAGCTGACTGCTAGATTAGGATAAGAACTCAAAAAGTTCATTCTAAAAGACGTTTCTCACCTAAAGCGACTACTGGAATCGGGTGACTAGGGTGACTCGACTGTCGTCACCTCACGCGCGGCGCAGAATAAGGGGGTATGTCATCGCCCGGATAAAATAAATTTATAACAAACAACTTGAATTTTGAAAAATCCAAAAAGTTATAGATTTACGATGGCAGCAATAATAAATTCGGATTCAGAAAACGAACCTTTTTGGTTCAGAAACCGTCTAAGGAGTATATCGAATCGAAAATTAACTATAAACATATTTGCATAGACAAATTTTTTGACTATTACGTGTTACTGAAAACTGAAACCTTTAAAATAAATTACCAGTAATTTTAAATTGTTTTCCTTTAAAGTTAACGAAGATTCTTTTATTATTACAGCAAATGCACTGTAAAAAAGTTGTACACTAAAAATTAAATGTCACGTTATCATGTTTTCGACCTGTAAAATTACGGTAGATGTCCTGCTCCTTTTTGTTACAGGACATTTGCGTAATTTTACAGGAAATAATTCTTGCTGTATGGGCCTTCTACTTACTAACGCGTGAACGCGCACAACTGTGCTCACCTGTATGTAGCATCTTGACCTGTCAAGAGGGAACCAGCGCTTTGTTTACGTTTGAAACATTCGTTTCTCCCAAAATGTCGCGAATCAAAAAAGAAGTTAAAATTCGTGTGTTGGACACTTGGATGCGAGAGAAGGGCATCTCGATGAATGAAGTATAGAAACGTTTCGGCATTCGTCCGGTGAGCGTAAAATCCAACATCCACCAATTCTGGGAACACTATACGTTCGATGATTTGCCAGGAAGAGGCAGAAAACCAGGACTATCTGACCCAAATCTGGACCGTAAGGCTATCAACCTCATCAACCGAAATCGATGGATGTTCATACGGGATTTGATAAAAAAAAAAGCTGGGACATTGATCGGAATGGTACAGCGGATCAAGAAGCGGAACAACCTGAAGACATACAAGAAGCAGAAAGTGTCCAAACAAACGGCTGAACAAAAATCACGAGCCAAAACCAGAGCCCGGAAGCTGTATCATCGGATTTTGCAGAAGCAAGATGCGTGCATTCTCATGGACGATGAAACTTATGTAAAAGAAAATTCCAGTACTCTTCCGGGACCACAATTCTACACTGCAGCTTTTGGGGAGGATGTGAGTGACCACGAGAAGTCGATTGAGGTGAAAAAATCTGGTGGAGCTCCGAATTTTCGATCTGGGTGTGCATCGACTCGTTGTTCGACAATCATCAATTTCGAATTGCTCAAAGCATGTGGCAAACCCAACCAATCATTGTTGTGATCATGCTGAGTGCAGCAGAAATCTTCTGCCAGAACGAGCCTGGTTCTATTGAAGGATTCATACAAACCGTGAGTCTCAACACTAACAAGCAACGAATTACATTTAAGGAATATTTTCATGGAACTAAACTAGGAACAATATTAAACGATTATAACCCCGGGAGCACCTTGTTTCTGAATTTATAACAATACTTTCAAAAATTGAAATTTTCAAGTTATTTTCCAACAAAATACAGCCAAAACAAACAATGAAGCCAGATTTAAGTTTCAAACTGGTCCGGAATCAACCACTTGACGGTAATGATTGATTGAGGAATGTCTCGGAGAACAATCGACATTGGACGAATTGAGCCGGAAAGTAGCAGGGCAACTGGAAATATGAAAGTAGACATCTTCAGACGGAACCAAGATTGCTCCTGGTTCCGTTGGCCAATATTGGCCAGCAAAATTGATTTGGGGAGGGGAAAAGGCCCAAGATCGAGCATCAAATTTGCCCTGCTAAGGTAATTGATTGTTATGATCTGATAATTTTATGGTGCCAAGTTTAGGGGTACAATAAAAAAAGTACAGCCGGAAGAAAACAGGTCCGTCTCCGTGTGATCCGTTTCATTTTGCTACCTATTGAAGAAAAACGTGAAACGGCAAACGTTGATTTATGGATTGTAAAACTTATTAAATCGGGTCCTAAATTTTGCCAAACTTAAAACAGTAGTAAAGTGAAAATGGTATATCGAGAAGTTTGGGGCATAATCTTCAGCTGTGGATGATTTGGTCAATATAAAATCTTTAAATTTTAATCTTTAATATGGGGAATCATATCTTGAATAAATTATTTGATAAATGTTTACGTTTATATTATTCAAAAATCAGAAAACCTTTTACATTTAAAACACAGAAAATCTATCGAACTCTAGGTTAATCAACTGACGGCTATTGACCGTATCCCGCAAAAAGGCAGCTCTTGCTAATCGATGATCCATGAAATTTTTCACCATCTTAGGGCTTTTGCTTAACCTTTCCATCATCACTTGGCCCTTTTCCACTTAGTAGCTATTGCCGTCACAAGTAAAAAAAATCACCCAACAAACCAAACCCGATATACCCAAAGTGCACTTTATCGACGAGACGATTGAGCAAATTCTTCCCGGAGTTTGCTGCGAAACTTCCGGCCAAATCGTGACGCCACACCGTCATTTTTCCTAATCAGAAAGCGCCGAAGTCTCGTGAAACGAGGTGTAAATCGGATGTTTATTGAAGTGTGGCCAACTATTTCTGCCCTTTGGGAATCGGTGTGGCGTGGCGTGGCGCGCGATCAATCGACATGGCGTTGACGACGAGACGTCGCGTCGGTGGTTTCGGTCTTTTCTTCTGATTGAGGCGTTTTTTTTCCTTGCCTTCTTCTGTGGTCTTGTCTGCTCAGTTATTTTCACGGATGGTCAGTTTTTGCTTCCTTTTTGTCGAACCAGGTGCATGGTATGGCGGGAAGTGAAATTGCTCCCAATGGATTTGTTTGTCGATTGATTACTTTGAGCCCGGGGGACGATTTTAGAGTTGGTACCTACTGGTAAGCGATATATTGAATATTACAGCTGGTTTTATTGAATCCGAAAGCCGCAAGTGATGGCGAATAGTTACGGTAGTCAGTCAGTCAATCGGTTCGGAAAAGTTTGAGGTTTCAGAAACATTCCGGGCAATCATGAACCACGGATTTGATTGGAGCTACTTCACTTCCCTGAGGAATGTCTTAGAAAAAACTATAATTGGTTAGTCAGGGTAACAGCAGAGAGTTCTGCCTTTAAAGCGAAAATATATTAAGGGAAATACTTTTAAATTTTTCCAGAAATAACAACAATACCAAACATACAAAATAAATGTGGAAATTGATTCTTAAAAAATTTTCCAACTAATGAGCAACACACAAACTAAAAAAAATATAACTGATAGGATTCAAAATTAACCAGAGTAAATGTTTTGTTTGAAATATACCTTATCCTAAAAGCTATTGATTTTCAACTTGATTCCTTTTCATTTTCATATTTTCTTTCTATTTCCTGTTCATTTAAAATTGTGACGATGGCTTAGGCTCAAGGTATAAACCGTTTCAAATGAAGAAATTACAAAAAAAAAGTTTCCAATCATTGCTTTTTTCGGTTAGTCATTAATAAATTATTCCAAATGATGTTCCTATTTCTGAGTTCGAGATGTGTTCGAAAATAGTTCTTGAGCAGTCCAGTTTTTAAATTTAAATCAATATTTCCGAAACACCAGGGAGCGAATAAGAATGAAAATTTCGAATACGAATCAAAACCAGAATTCAAAGCTTTAGGAATGAGCATCAATAAGTTAGAAATAGAATACATAAAATAGAACACCAAATTTAAATAAGAAAACATAAATACTAACTCATAAATAAATTTCAAATCAGGTCAAAAATAAACCCTGATTAAAAATTATTGTGAAAAAAAATTATGATTTTATATTATTTATCATATTTATTTATTCAAATTTCTTGACTATTGACAAGTGCAAGATGAGCACTGATTTAGCATTCGATAAGCATTCAAATATGTTAGATCCTAAGTGCAACCTTAGATTACCTTAGTTCACACGTGAAATCCTGTATAAGTGTAACTTTATGTTCCCTTGAAAGATCCATCTTTATCTATGTACTCAAGCGTACAAACTTCCAGAAGTGGCAGCTAGCATGCTTTAGATGCTAAAACCGCTAACCTCCAGAAGAATTACTATGTATGCCATGACCGAGAATCGATCTCATGACCTCTAGCTTGGAAGACTTACGCTCTAACCTCCAAGTCAAGGCTGTAGGCTCCAGCTAGAGCTACACAATTCGGTAACCTTATATGAAAATTAATACAAAATATTAAGGAGGAAAAGATTGGATTAAAGAAATATTTTTTTAAATTTTAACTGATAACTCAATGGAACAGCATTTTTAAAACTTATTTTTATACGACTGATTTTTAAGATCTTGGCATCTTGAACTGGAATCTTTTGTCAGATTTTTTCTATAACTTCTAGTTTTGGTGATATGATATTAAGACGTTTAAAATGATTATAATAACTTTTATTGTTTTCTATCTTCCTTTGAAGTTCAAAAATTAATAAGATTTGAGTTAAATCAAACAATGTTAACAGACGAACCAATAAATCTACATGAAAAACAAAAATTGATTCCAGTGGCACAAATCAGCTAATCCACTAATCGCAAATTAGAGCACTAACTTTTGGTAAGCGAATTAATTTTTTCGCTGATTTTTTTTATAAGCTATCGGATAAGAAAATTTCGCTAATTTTAAGTACAAAACCTTTATTTCGACCTGGTTTTAAATTATTGTCTATTGATTGATGCCAAAAAATATTTGAGATCACTCCTACTGGAATCATAGAAAAAAGCGAAGAACTCTTTGCGAGTTATCTTTACCCCTGGATTTCAGTACAGTATTTATGCCTTCATTGAGTACGGATAACGGAAAAGATGAGAAATTAGTTTTTTTTTTATAGAACACAATATCTGCTTAAGAAAATTTGCATTGAATAACAGAAGAAAAATATTCACGAATGAGTGTATTTTGTTGAAAGTTGTTTCAATTTAGGTTTGTGTTATCGGTGGTTGATGATGTTTAAAATTCAATTTTTGGCTATTTTTTTGTTCTCAGATTTCAAGAAAACAACTTTCTTCTTGAAATGTTCAACATTTCGACCATTTTTGGTGGTCTTTCTCAATGGTATCGTCTATCGATTGTTTAATGAGATTCCGTTATTTATTGTCGGTTTCTTCGCTGCTCTTTGTTTTTTCATCGGGAAAAAATTGACAAAAATAGAATATTGATTCACATGTTTTTCCTTCTATATTTTATGAAGAAAATCGTGAACTGACGATGATGAGCTGGACAGAAATATAACAATGCTTATCCGAAAATTGCCCCTATTCGTCAATTCTTGCATTATTACAACACGAAAAATAAATTTTAATTTCATCTTCATACATGATATTGATTAGAAACAACATAATGTTTAAAAATGAATTCAAGATTTGTGTTTTGTTAAACTTTTTTCAAATTTTTGGTAAGCGATTGACGATTAGCGTTTTTTAAGAGATCCATCATTTTTACGAAACATTAAGCGGTTTTGATAAACGATTGCTAGCGACTTTTATCGAGTCAGTGGGAAATTATTCTAATTTTGGAGATTTTATGATCCAAAAATGATCTGAAAAAACTTTAAAAAAACCGCTTTGTCAAACATTGAGGAGTTTTTCAAATGATTTTTACCTGTTTTTAACAGCTATTCAAAAAAAAAAGCTGATAGAAAAGTCAAAATGCATTATTCGATTTAGGACACTAAATTTATCAAAACTATCTTTTAAATTCCTTTTATCTTTCAAAATGTTTATTCTATTGCATTGTATAATTTTTCAAAACCCCTTTGAATGTAGAGTTGAGTTTTTAATAGAAGAAGAAGCCCATAACAAAATGAAGTCTGAAATAGATTTTGTTTTAATGAATATTTTAAAGTGTTATGACAAAAATTGTATTGATATTTTTATTGTCAATGTGTTTAGTTAAAAGTAATTTATCAGGCTTAAAAGTGGCACGTTATAGAAACAAACGAGAAAATTGTGCCTAATTTGAGGTTTAATTTTTTTTGCTCATTTTGTTGACTATCGAGGGTAGTAAACATGTGTTATATGGCTTTAGAATTTTGTTTCAATAGAAAAGGTATGCGGGTCATTTAAAACTTACAATCATAAAAAAATGCCCGGATTCATCCACTTTATTTTAGAAACTAAACAAAAAAAAACAACAAACACCTCCAAAACGAAATTTTTTAGCAAGTTTTTCAAAAATAATCATGAAAGGTTTTTTGGAAGCCTCAAATACGGTTCAAAATCTATCGATGAATTTTTAAGAAATTTTTTTTTTCATTTTATTTTCTTGATTTTTGTAAAGGAATTTCTGAGTTTTGACAAAATTTGCCCGGATACTGCCCGGATTAATGTTCGTCAATTTGAAATCAAATGCCCAGATTTTGCCAGGTTTTTGTATAAAAATTTTCCGGTTTGTCCAGCCCAGATACGTGCTGAAAAAATTCTGACAACCTTAGTCTAGATTGATATATGACAAAGACTGCCAAAGGCGAGCAAATTTTCTGACATGTTCGTCAAGAATTATTTTTATGTACTTTTTGGGATCAAGTAATTTTAACCTACGACGGTAAAACTTTTTCTTGAACCGAAAATTTTGCTTGGAAAAAATCTCCATTGGTATTTTTGAAATCTCATGCCCGTAATTTGACAGGTTTTGTATTTTTGTATGCCAGGCACATGTATTTTTTCTGATTTCTCATAATTTTATTTTTCTTTCATCTTATCTTATCTTATCTTTCAATTTTGCATTTAAAAAACCTGAACACCTGAACACATTTTGAAGGTGTGTGTGTGTGTAAAATGTTTCTCCTATTTTGATTTTGGAATTCACTCTTCAGTTGTAAAAATGCGTCCAAGGAAGAAGAGCAGCGTATCAAAATTTTGCTCGCGCTTCGCGAAAATCCGAGCTACTCGCACGCAAAGCTGGCAAAATTGCTAAAAGTTGACAAATCAACCGTTACAAATGTAATTAAAGTGTTTGGAGAACGTTTGTCGACAGCCAGGAAGTCTGGATCGGGGGGAAATCGAAAACCGGAAGCCGCTGAGACGACAAAGAGAGTTGCCGGTAGTTTCAAGCGAAACCCTAAACTATATCTGTCCAAGAAGCCGCAAATAAGCTGGGTGTTTCGTCTACATCCGTACATCGAGCCAAAAAAACGAGCCGGACTATCGAATTACAAGAAGATAGCGACTTCAAATCGTGATGATAAACAAAATACGACGGCCAAAGCGTGATCCCGGAGGCTGTACACGACGATGCTGACGAAGTTTGACTGCGTAATAATGGACGACGAAACCTACGTCAAAGCCGACCACAAGCAGCTTCCATTATAATGTATGATTCGCTGGAAACTTGTGAAATATTTTGTTTCATAAAATAGAGAAAGATTTATTCAGACGAGTAATGTGGACAATTGAGCAAACTAAGATCCAAATTAGGCTCTATTTTTATGTGCTTTTTTTATTCCCAAAGGTTTTTTGGGAGTTCAAAAGCTGCTGACGTGTTTCGATTTAAAAAAAAATGATTTCCGGGAGGATTTCCTACATTGCCTCTTCCTTAAACGGCCTTTATCTTACAAGTAAGCTTTTTTCGGGTAGGAATATGAACAAAAAGTTTTCCTTCAATAACTTTCATCTCCTTCAGTAGATTTCTTTAAAATATAGACTTTCTTTAAGCTTAATAATGAAAAATGTTTTTACGAAGACTGTTTTTCGTTGAAGCTATTAAACTATTATAATAATAAACAAAGTTTTTCAGTTTCAAAAATGAGCTTTTGAGGGCCAAATTACCGACAGATGGTAATTTTTATAACCACTTTATGTTACTATTATTGAAAGAAAATCTTGTTTGTCTAAACTTTCAAAATGAATTAAAAAATATTTATATATTTCAATAAAAAAATCATTTTTTTAGGCCAAGTTACGAAGCCACAAAGATGAAAAAAGATCCAAATGGAGTTTTCTGATAAATTTCCATATTTCATTATTATTTAAAATCTGTAATGATATTCCAAATTAATTTATTTAACAATGTTTATGAGTAGAACTCACCAGTGCTGAACTAAGTTGAGTATTAGTCAACAACCTACAATTTAAGGGAAGAAATTATTGAAAATCTGATAGTGTTTAAACACAAAGCAATAAAATGGTCCATTCATTTCCCTCAAGGACTGTAACTGTTTCTCTGGTCAATAAAATGATCCTTATTCGCAATTTCTTTACGCAGTTACTTTTAACAAACCGTTAATCGCAAGAATTTAAATGACACTCATTCGTTCGTAGCTCTCAATCTGTGTGTTTTCTATGTCAACAGCGTCAACATCTCAATTCCAACGCCAGCCGGTAACCATTTCGCGCAGGATATCAGCAACATATATGACGATAAGTGGTACTTAAATTGACAACTTCACTGTTTTCCATAAATAAGATGTGAGTTGTTTGAGTCCTACAGCATCCAGCTATCCATTCAACTAAACCCGAGGGTAAACCATCAATAGAGAGAGGTGTATACTCTAGAGGTTCATATGCTGGCAGCCTCTAATGCCCCAACAAACGCCCCCAAGCCAGCAGCAGCGGCTTTAAGCATGTTCGAATGTGTACACTTACTTGCTGCTGCCGCATCACGATTCTCCATCAGCACGTGGATCTGTCCGCCAGACTCGTCATCTCGAACGTCTTCTTCTTCACCTTATTCGATTTGTGGAGACGACGCCAGTCGCGGAAGATGCTGGTCCCAACTTTTTTCCTCAATGGAGTCGGTCAACTTTTTTTTTTCCTCTACAACTAATGCTGAGAAAAGTAAAAGAGATCATACGGGTGGCGGCATTCGATTCGGATGATTACCTTCGCCGCCAAAACTCGTTGGCCGTTCTATATGGCAGGCTGCAGTCAGTCTTCAGTTTCGGTTTGAAAATTGGTTTGGCACAATTCTGACGGTCGCCATGCAGCGCCACGAAAAACCTTAAGTGTAAATCGAAAGTGAGGTGCATCACTTTTCGCGTTATGCAAGGTTTTGGATGCACCGTCACGGAATATGAGAACTGGTGCGAATCTGTGCCGATACCGTTCACTTCGGGATGGATCCCAGATTGGCTGGCATTTCGTAATATGTTGCCGTTCTTCGTCTTTGGCCCCGCGGAAGATGCTACAAGTGCATTCATAGAGTACCGGCTGACTGGTTGGTACATCGAACTAGTCTGAGAAAACTTCAACCCCAGTCAAGCATCCAGTCAGTTGAGTTGAGGTTGTTAAAGATTTAAGATTATTTTCAAATTTGGACGTCCCATCGTTGTTTCTTTCGATGGGCCGCACGAAAAAACAGGCAAATTTCCGTACACAGAAAAACTTAGGGACTATCCCACATATGCCACCGAACGACATCCACAAAACGGTTCCAGGTTTAGCTGCCAGAAAATGTCAACATATGTATGTGTTTCATTTTAAGAAACAGTGCAAGTCCGTGTGACAGTGTCATTCTGGGCTGCTGCAAGACAGCGGTGTGAAATGGATATGTAATTTAGTCCCCCTAGTCTCCTGCTAACTATTCCATTTCCTCCGCGTGATGGCACGGCGTCATACCATTCTCGTTACACACCTTTCGTTGATGGTGCTAAGGCATTGTTGCCAGTACACCAGCCAGAAAAAGATCATGAATTAACTGAAACTGTCATTTCTAACAACAGCTGAATCATAACAACTACTTGTTAGTACCATCATGATACTGATTAAAAATCGGGCTCAGAATAAGAAACCAAAATAGACCTTCGGCATCGAGATCCAGAGCCCAGTTCTAGGGTCCGATTTATTAATTTGGGTCTAGAGTCAGGAGAATGATTTGGGATCCACGCTAAAATACAGAATCAGATTCATGATTGTGAATCAGAATTAGGATAATGATCTAAGACCAGGTGACGGGATCGGGTCAAGATCAGAATCCGAGATCTTAGATTAGTTCCTGAATTAAGCAACAGAACTGGAATCAGGGTCCAAAATCAAGATTAAAAATCAAAACCCAGGATGAGAATCTAAAAGCAGGGTTCAAGATTAGAATAAACTATAAGATCCGTGATCAGGTATCAGAATCCAGAGACAATATTTAGAAAAAAAATCCTTTTTCAAGGTCTTATGTAGAATTGTCAGATTTTTTTCAGCACGAATCCGGGCCGAACAAATTTGGGCCCTTTTTTTCTTTAAACCTGGAAAAATCAGGCATCTCAATTCAAAATTGTGGACCAAAAATTCGGGCAATATCCGGCAAAATTTAATCAATACCCTAAAAAACTTTTTTTATGTTCGATTTGGCAAATAAGGTGAATAGATCCGGGCAAAATCCGGGCTTTATGAAATCCAGACATCGGGGTGGGCCAAACTTTTCCAAAATTAAGACGTTAATATCCGGGAAAACCCGGATAAAACCGGGTTATCTGGAAAGTTTAATATAATATCACGATAAAATTGTAGTATAAGGATCCAAGCTTCTGATTTGAGATCCATGTTACACATTCAAAACCTTGGTTCAGGATTAGGTTTAGCATGAGTGTGGAACATGCCAGGACCAGGATCAGGATTGAAATTTAGAACCAATATCAAAATCAAAGTTTGTTATCAGGAACCGAGATCCAGAAGCAGGGCTTTGGATCAATAGAATCCAAAATACAGATTCAAAATGAGGAGAAGGGAACAGTATCCTGGATCTCCATCAGCATTTGGAATCGAGATTCAGGATCAGCATCAGAGATCAGGCCCCGATATCAGAGTACTGGGTCAGGATTCATAATCCAGAATCAGAGTTTACGATTTGACTCCAAGATCAGAATCCAGGATTGATATTAGGATCAAGGTCCAGAATCAGGATACAGGATAAGCATGAGGACCCACGATTAGTGTCCAGGAATATGTTTTTGGATTACGATCTGGATGAAGATCCAACTCGTAGCAATAAATTCGTAGAATAAAGGTCCAGAATCAGAATCATGGATCAGGATCCGGAGTCGAGATCCAGAATCAGGATCCGGGGTCATGATCCAATATCAGGATCCAACAGCAGGATCAGAATCTAGTATCAGAAAAAGATCAGGGAGTCAGATTAAGGATCTTGTTTGAGGTCATTGTCAGAATTAGGTATAAGGTTGAGTTGCAGGATTGGAATTGTTATCCTTTTGAGTGCTAAAGATGTTTTTTTTATTGAAGCGATGAAATTTGGAAGTGTTAACATTCAAGTAATAGTGTTAAAATTATTCAACTCTAATCGAGTGTAGTTACAAGAAAAACTATAGCTGTCGTAGCAGTAAGTTAGTTTTTAGTTCACTCTAAGCTTACTTTTTATCAAACTTTTAAAAAAATCATTCGATTGATAGTTAAATCCTTCAACATGGGTCATTTTTTAAAAAAGTCATATAAAAAACCACGCGTTCTTTTACATTAAACCATGCTTTTTGCAACAAGTGACAGTTTAGCCATTTACATTTTGAGTCAAAACATCATAGAGACGCAGAGTTATATATCACTAACTGACAAACAAAGGACGACTAGAGGAAAGTGTTTTTAAATGCCCCTAGCAGGTTAAATGCACCCACGGCCGTTTGACAAAATGTCTGACTAGATAACATATCTTATCAAAGCATTTTGATAAGATTATACATAAAGAAGCTCAAAACAAAAAAATGAGTGATTTGTATTTCTTATTCAAATAAACTTAAAAGTTAAAACAAATTAAGGCTTTTATCTAAGCTCTAATTAACGTTTTAAGAGAGAACTGAAGATCTCAAAACAGCTTCGATAAAGTTTTTCTTATGGATTAACTGCCTTCATGAGATGGCAACCCTGACTTTTGTTTTATTCTATTAATTTATGACAGACTTAGACCATGGGTGGCCAAACAAATGCCCGCGGGCCACATATGGCCCGTGACTGATTTTTTGTGGCCCGCGAAGCTTTACCCTAAATTACCATATTCTCAGAATTGATTTTTTTCCAACCATTTGAAAAAAATGTTTCAAAACCTACACCAACAGAATTTGAAAAAAAAAAAGTGAGAAGTCTCCTTGCTGTCACATAATGTTAATTTAAAAAAAAAACAATTAAAATAACAATTTTTGAAATTGTACAGTTTACTCATTAATGGTACTTTCTATCACATACTCTGCAATGCTTCCATTTGCTGCCATTTGTCTTTTGCTGACTTTGAAGTGGATCCTTTTTTTTGGAAGAGTTTTAAAAACTATTGACTAAATACCTACATATTTTAAATAACCAAATCCAATTCAAAACATAATCGAAATTTAACAGAAACTTAAACAAGTCGTTACTTGAATGCTTTTTCTGAATTCTGATCAACTTTGACAATACCGCAACATTTTCAAGTTTGCAAGTCTTTTCAAAATGAAGAAACTCTGCTCTAGAAAAATATCAAATTTTATATAAGGTATTCTTTGTTTAACTTAAATAGTCAGAAATATAATTATTCAAATATTAAAAAAAAAAAACAGATTCCCTGATTTAAACAAAAACCAGTTTGGTACTGTAAATTCACTCAGAAACATGTTTAAAAATATATTTTTCCAAAGAATTTGTTTCATTAAAAAAAAGGTCCAATGATTATACAACAATCAAAGAACCCGTTCCAAATCCCCATCCCCAATTTCATCAGTTCTAATTTTTCATTATTTACAAAAAATATTTTACACTGTTAAAAATATTGTAATTTCTCAGATCACTTCTGATAATAATATATTTTGTTGATTTGTTTATAGAAAACGGAAGCACCGAAATTGTCACTTTAAAAAAAAAACGCCTTCACGTCACGTCTACAATCGCTCACGCATCTATTCTATTCTATTTTGTTTATTTATAGAGGATTTTAACCACCTTGGTCATTCTTCCTCTGCTCACGCATCAATCCCCATTTCATCAAGAGAAAATTATTTCAAAGATGCAGTTGGCGGACTGTGATTGAAAAACTTATCTGTTACAACTGTGATCGATGTTCACTCTTGGGCTCGAACTCACGGATATCGGCTCAGGAAGCAACTGGCTTGCCAACTAAGTTATATCACATTCTTGAATAAGGGCATCAAGTTTTGGTTTTGTTCAATTTAAATTTGTATGAGAAAATATATTTTTGCAAACTAGTTCATCCAGAAAACTCAGATAGGCTCAAAATAGAAAACCTTTTTACTGTTGTTTTTTTTCTGTTCTTTATCTTCAGATTTCACTAGTATTAGAAGAAGCATAGTTTTTTGTGGAAATATTAATATAATTTGGAAATAAAACTGAATCTCTTTAGAAGAAGCTAAAAAACTTGTTTAGCTTGTTAGCGTTTTGAATATTTTTTAGGAAAGTTTCTATTGACAAACAAACGCAATTAACTTTTTGGGATTTTTACTGTCCTATGGTAAATCATCTTTGGAAAAGCAGTTCAAGAAACAAAATATTTTGAAATTTTATTTTTGTACAACATTGAGTATTTTTCTAAGAGTACAAATGAGGTAATGAATTATGACATAAAATTTAGTACATATACAAATCTTCAATTATCGCTAAAAGTTAATTTTTTTTTTAACTTTCATAACAACTCTGCTCATTTTGGAATGAAAAACTTTGATTTCCAATACAATTCCGAAGCTTTTTGTGCTAAATCTGGACTGAATGCATCGATTTAAAAAAAAATAATGGGTGATTTAAAAATTCATGAATTAAAAATTTTACTCAAAAACCTAGCAGCGGTATTATGTTCATTTTGCGTTTAAAATTGAATATTTAATTCATTTCTGTTTACTCACAAGCAAAAGTTTAAGGATTTTGAGAAAAATTCTTCATTAATTGTTGTACAAATGCAATACAAATCCAAAATAAGCAATTAATATTACTCATAAAAATGAATCTATACCTAAGGTAACTCTTATTTATAAAATTTGGCCCGCTTGTTGAAAATGTTGGCCACCCATGACTTAGACTTAAAAAAACTTGAAATTTGTCGTGTCAAAGTTAACAGTTTCTAGTATTTTCGAAATTATAAGAAAAGATAACTTGAAAAACTGAAATTTGCTAAAAAAATAAATAGGCGTATTCAGCCCACACGATTTGAAGTTCGTTATTTTAGACAACAGTTATAATAAAATCGTTGTCTCGAAAACTGAAGAAGATTTTTACATAAAAATTACTCCAATGTATGGAAGGTAGATGCTTGCTCATGTCTCATAATATTTGGTTCAATCAGTATTCTGCTTCGGGCTTGTGATATAGCTCAGTTGGCAAGTCTGTTGTCTCCTAAGCCGATGTCCGCGAGTTCGAGCCCAAGAGTAAACATCGAACACAGTTGTACCGGATAGTTTTTCAATAACGATCCGCCAACTGCAATGTTGATAAAGTCGCGAATGCCATAAAGATGGTAAAACGACTATAATCGAAACAAAAAAAAAGTATTCTGCTTAGTAGGCGCGATAGCCTGCTTAGCATCGATTTTCGAATCATTGCTCTTTTATCTAAAACTAGCTGTAAGATAAAAAGAAACGCAAATTTTGAAGAATTTTTTTAACATTATATTAATGAGAAAGTTGTCCATCCGACCTAACAGTCATTCATTAGGCCTAACATCCATATGGGCATTCATTTATCATCCATTAGGCATTGCATACATTCGGCCTGAAGACCATTCGGGCTAGGATCAAGAGCCCTATTTATGACCTAATCGACACCTTAAAAATGAAGCTATTTAGTTAGTTGTATGTCTCGGTGGTCGAGTGGTAAGACGGTAATCGCTGGTCCACTGATGGCATGGGTTCGATTTCCATCTCGGTACTGGGTGTTAAATGTTAATCTTAAGTTGTCCATGTCATTCAGTCTGTAAAGCCTAAATCGGCGAAGACGGTGTATGTCTTTTTTTTTTTTAAATTAAATGGAACTTTCTTATGCGTTAACTTAGGTAAAATTTTAGCTTAGCTTGATAAACTACTCACATCCACCTTAACCTTTCAAATCTGATCGGGTCAAAATGACCCGAAGCGCAGATTCAAAGCACTTTAATCATGATTCCAAAATACTGTGCAACTGATATGATTTAGAGACCATGTATGTTCTATAAAAATGATAATCAAATTAACGAGAAAAAAAACTAAAATTTGAGTTTAGAAAATCGGTTTAGTGAGATACGGTGAAGCAAAGCCAATATTGGATGTTATTTTAAAGTGAGATTCTACCAGAAAATCGAAACTAGAGATCAATTTTTTCATGCATTCTTGATGATTATAAATATTAAAGAAATATTTAGATGTCGGAAATTACAAGCAAAGCGAATTCCTACCGGGATGAATTAATTTCCTTCCGTTTAACATTATTTTCTTCGTTAGCAGAGGATCCCAGAAACTGTCATGTTATATTAATTAACTAGTTGTTTTTTTCGCCAAAATTATGTTAGAAGCATTCTTAACCGTATATCAAATTTGCAAACATTGCACATCTCTTTTTGCAGTGTTTCTTAATAACACTTCGCATGGTTTGAAATATTGGCCATTATTTGGGCCTCAAATAAATAGTATGTTTTAATTTTGTCGAGCCAATTTTCATACAACACTTTAAATAATAAGATCATCTTTTCAATTTATATTTCACAATATTAACAAACAAAACTCCAGGGCCACCGGATTGACACAACATGCTCTGGAAAAAAATAGATTTTGAAAAGGCTTATATTTTAGAGAAAGTGAACCAAGAAGGAAAAAGAAAGACTGCTGAAACATTACATATAAAACTGAGAAAAGGGAAATACAGTAAACATAAAACAATACGCTATCGAGATTTCTAAAATATACAGTTCAATGTCCAAAAAACTAAGAGCGACGCCACAGTTTTCAAAGAAAACAAAGAATCCAAAAAACGACGACCCTAAACACGACGACAACAACCGACTTCACAGCGTCACCAAGAACGCAAGACGCAAGCTACTAGAAGCGGTTCAAAATCTGACTTAAAGTAAGTTAGACAGCCGTTAGGGAAGCACACGGCGAAACAATTGTAAGTGCTGAAAAGTGACAGAAAATTGTGTAAAACTTGCATTCTAGTTTTTGGAATTTTATTTAAAAAATATTATTTCTTTTAAAAACAGTTTTTCTGAAGATGGCTGAAACAGAATAGTAAGCCGAAACGTAAGGATGTTGTACGGATTTGACTTAATTTTCACCGAAAAATTTCAACCAAAATCCATAATAAGAAAGAAGATTTTGTAATTGTTGTTTTGAAAAACATTTTCAAATTTATCGCCCCGTCGTGTTTTGCTTTGCGCATAAAACGTCAAAAAAAAGTTATTCAGTTCAAGTTCAAATCGCTCATCGTTAAATGATGATACATAGTTCAGGATTCAAAGTTAATCTTGTTGTCATAAGATGACACATTTTAACCATCCAAATTCTTAATTGTGTTCCATTCAATATATCGTAATCCAGAATCTTTAGTCTCAACTGCCAATTTCAACCGATATTGTTAAAAGAAAAGAAATTCATTCTGTTAAATCTGGTTTCTGAAACAGAAAACCTTCTTTTTGAGACGACTGTTTAGTTTATTTTTGGTAGGTTGATTCTCGGCTTTCAGTCTCAAGTTCTTTAGTAAAAACGACTTTTGTTTCACATGTCCAACGTTTCGATTCTTATAGGATCTTTGTCAGGGACTAAAATTCATAACGAATTTAAGTTTATGTTTTCGAATTTTAGTATTTTTTTGGTCCGGTTTGATACGGCGTATCGTTTAGTGCTTCCGTGGTTTCCGTTTCAAATTTTTGTAAAATGTGTTGGATTTTTTTGTGTTAGTTATAGTTTTATGTGTGACTTACTGTTAAAAATTCTTTTTTTTTGGGCTATTGATGGTTTTTGTAAACAGAAAACAGCATACCGGGAAAGTTTATTTACATAGCGGACCTAATTTGAAGAAGTTAAAAGAAGCATCATTGTTAAGAAATGTCCATAATTCCCAATCCAACCGTTTTTCTTTTACTTTTTCACTTCAGACAATAATTTTTGGTAGGATAGGAAAAAAATTGTTTCCAAAAAAATCCGTTCCTGTAAATTGAGATTTAAAAAAGATTTCTTCTGATTCGTAAAAAAAGATAAAGCTTATCCTAATTATCTTATTTGCTCAGAAAATGATTCTATGAAATTTGGAGTGCAGCTTATTTCTTCTCAAAAACTTTGAATAGAAAATTCAGACGGATACATAAAGTTTGATGATACTGAAATACATTAAATTTTATTACATAAAATCTAAAATATAGAAAATATTATATCTTGTCAGAGTATACTGATTTATTAAGCTTCTTTTGGATTAATTTTTAAATAGTATTCAATGAAAATGAGAGCCCTGGTATATGAGTATGATAGATGAAATAAAATTAAACTGTTGTGATTTAAACCAGAAATTCAAATTTCATGTTAACTACTGGCAACATGGCTCGAATAATCTATTGAACCGGGGGGCAAAAGTGAGCATAATTTTGATTCGATGCCAAATGAGTCGTCTTCCTCCTTATACGGAAACCGTGCCAGGTAACTCGCTAGAGTAGAAGAAAACTCTTGAACTCTTCTGTAACAACAACGACGACGATGACGACGCAGACCGGGGGTCGTGATGCTGCAATTAAGCAATTAACAGGATGAACGACTAGCTGGTTGTTGGAGGTGAGGTCGGTTTCTTCCCATCAGAGACACCGTCCATGCAGGTTGACTTTTGCAACCCGAAGGTTCATACGAGATCTTAGAGAGACCGTTCCCTTGGATTTCCTAAAGTCAGAGGAATATGAATGCAACATGTTGTTGTTTTAGTTGAATCGATGCCAACCATCCAGATACCTCAAGATGGGACACTCACGTTATGGAAATTTACGGTGACACTCCAACAACACATCGTTGACTGCTGCTGAGGTTGCCCGTTAAGATCTTGTCATTATCCGTTATTTAAGTGACTTTGCGTTTTTCTAATGGTCCTTAAGGAAATTTGTTCCATAATTTTGAATTTAAAAGTCTCACCTCTTATGATGCTTTTTCCATGATAGATGAATAAATCTTTTTATTGTCTGTTCATAATAGCAAATACAGAAGAAAAAATTCACAAATTGATTGAATCCACAGGAGATGGCGTGCGAATTGCTCGACACTGCCGATTTAAATGACAGGTTAGGAATAACATGCACCGATAGAGGGCGTCTTGTATTGCAATTTCCAAGCCCCAGGAGCGGGATTCCAATTCAACTACCCGATGCCGATAGAAATCTTACTGGATCTAGTAACAGGAGATACACAAACGATAAACTATTGAATGGCCGTCTCTATCAGAACCATGACGGTTACCCTGGAAATCTGACTTCGAAAAAAAAAAATGGCATCACGTAATTTATCTCCTAGGCACCTTTTTATTAGCCTGAAACTGCTCCCAACTTCTTTGATACATGTGGGTATTCACTTGTTTAATGATATAGAGAGGGCGACCTGAAATGAATTGTGTTGAAGTGGTTGAAGTGGTAAGTTTTTTTTTCCTTTGATTTTCTGGGGAATGTTCCGGTTTCTGAGCCGAGTGCAGCAATAATGGCTATGGGGTTCCTGCAGCTTCCCACAGGGCGGAAGGTTCAACATATTTTCCGAAAAAAAAAATTACACCAACTTAAACCGGGGTTGTTGTTAGTCGGTGGGATTACCACCCAAAGTCGCGAGACATGCAGTAAAAACTATCAAGAGGTTTTAAACATAACTCGGTACAAAAAAATACTTCACTGAACCCACAAGACCAAACCGGGCGCTGATTAACGATGGCTTCCCGCATGCGCGATGTAATTATGAACCTACATATGTAGCTAAAGAAAAAGCGACTTCTCACATAATTCATAACTTGGTCACTGAGTGGTAGACAGCCTCCGGTTTTGGGAAGCAACCGACTCTTTTGAACGTTTCTGAACCACCGACGAGACCCGAAATGAAAAATTAGATTTTAAAACGATGGGTGTGACTACAGAAAAAACTATGCTGCGACAAATAAAAGTTGGCTGTAGCTAGAAAAAAAAAGGAAAAGGCGATAATATGAGGCTGCCAACACTCCATTTACCGTGATAATTGCGGTAATTATGATAATGAATTATTGCCCTTTGATTGAACTAGTTTACAGGTGCCAAGCCGATTATGTGAGAAATCCTATAGAGATTCCACCTAAAACTTAAATTTTGCGCAAAATAACTTTTTACATCAAGTGGCTCAATCTTTTTCAATTTCAAAAATACAGAAAAAATACGTTGTAAACTTCTTAAATTTAAGATTTTTATGCAAATTTCCAAGCAAAAATATCGAACAGGTAATTTTACACAGCTTTTGTTAAGTGGTGCAGTGTGATGTGAGACACCTTATAGATGAATTTAATGTATGTAACTTTTTGTGCCATATTATAGATTTTTTTCTGAGGTATAAAAAAAAACAAAAATCTTTCTGACTTTACTTTAATCTACTTATTATTTATTTGTCATAAAATAGTTAGCATACTCATTATTTCGTAAATTACATACATTATATTCATCTATAAGGTGTCCCACATCACACTGCACCACTTTACAAAAGCTGTGTAAAATTACCCGTTCGACATTTTTGCTTGGAAATTTGCATAAAGATCTTAAATTTAAGAAGTTTACAACGCATTTTTTCTGTATTTTTGAAATTGAAAAAGATTGATCCACTTGATGTAAAAAGTTATTTTGCGCAAAATTTAAGTTTTAGGTGGAATCTCTATACTTTGCTTAGGAAACTACGGAGTGACTTCCAATGTTTTTCACATGTTTGATTATATTTTATTAGAACACTGATTAAATACGCTTATAATACATACACAGCCAGATCTTGTCAGCATCCCAGTGAGTAGTAAAAGTACATTTACTAGTTATCTTTACTAGGCCGGACCCACTGTGCAGAATTGGACGCAAAGACAACTGGAACACAGGGAGGAAGAAACGTGGACAACTTTACCATACGTTCAAATTATTTGATGATTTTTATGTTGGGAACACAAATGCTAGAAAATAATGTGCTCCTGGACTCCGATCTCCGATAAATATTTCTTATGTTGGTGGGAATCAGGTTATTGATTTTTAAATTCTTTGCTCCTCATCCCTGATCATGGATCATGGATGAAGCGCCATTGCTCGCATTCCGTAAAAAAATAAAAAAGAATGAACTTTATTGTAATATCCGTTCAATCTTTTAAACTTTACCCTTCTCAAAGGTTTCATGTAAAAAAAAAAAATTAGGAAAACAGTTGTACTTACAAGTAACGGAACCAACATTTTTTTTGAAGGCTCACTTACCAACTTCAACCATACTAATAAATGAAATAAGTGCGTTTGCACTACTGACGCAGATTTTTTCTCCAGTAGCAGCACTCCGAAAAGTGTTCACACACACGCACGTGGATCACAACGAAGTTATAAACATAAAATTAACGAAAATCAATTGAAATCAAATTGAATGATGGAACTGAAAAAATAGCTGAGCCAGATAATGCTGGAACATTCAACCTTTTTAAGCTAACTATTCTTCAAAATCTGAGATACCGTAAACTGGGGGAACTTTGTTCACTTTTTTCATTCATTTTCTTTAAATATTGTGGAAGGGGTTGCTTTTTAGTAATACCTAAAAGCTTTTAAACCCCTACCGAGGTGGGGAGTATTAATCATGATCAATGATTGCAGTAAATTCAAACCACATTGGTGATTATAATAAAATGTTTTTTACAAAACCAGATTTCGAGTTTCGGGGTAACTTTGATCACTATGGTTTTTACGTATCTCAACATCTTCAAATTTATTGTTTTGATGCAATTAAGCACAGAAGGCTCAAAACATCGATAACAGTCATTTTTTGTTTGAACTCAATTGAATTTTTCAACGTTTTCTTTCAAAAACAAATATACTCGAAAGAAGGACAATGTTGCTGCATACATTTAGACGCAATTTAAACATTTCTCAATATTTTTTGGCCTCAAAAACAAATAAAATTTTACCCTTATGCAATTCCCCAAATTTTCGTACTGTTCTTATGTTCTTTTTTCTTCAATCTAAACCATTTGATAGGGGCTTTAGCCATGTTTTCTATACGGGCTTTTTCATGGAAAATGACCGTTTTTTAAAGATATTTTTTTGATTTTAAAATTATATTTTAAGTGATATAAAAAATCTCCTAATAAAAACTAAATTTAGCTTATTTGTAACTCAATTTTCAGGTTTTCAAACGTAGTAAACAATTTTCAGATATTTTAACATCATACTCAGTTAATGATACTTATCTGCAAAAATTTCATGTTAGTTAAAGTAACCCCGCTGATCAAAGTTCCCCCAGTTTACGGTACTCAAATCTATTTAAAAATTGGAAATTTTCTTTCGCCGAGGGAGACTGTTACTTTTCTGACGATAACTTTAAACGATTGACACATTGGGAAGTACAATATTTCAATATTTTTTCCAAGTTTCGAATCAATTCAAGCACTAAAATATTAAAAAAATTAATTATCCCCGACTGATTGGAAATAAAACGCGTCCGTTGCCAACGACTCATGGCCTCCTCTTCTTTTTAATATAATAATTGAAAAATACATAAATATTTTTTACAGCATTTTTTACATGTAACTTACCTTCAACAGTAATTTTAGTACACTGCTGGATAAAACAAAATCAGCTGCAAAACTAATGAACCGATTTTCATGAATATTACCATTTTGGAATCGTGTTAATTGCTGCTCTGTTGTCATCAAGATGGCAAACTTTAGATGGCATCTTTAAATTCAAGATTGGTACAAAATGGCCCGATAATGTTTTTGGTTTAAAACAAAACACGATTTATTATAAAAACTAATTCCAAAGCTCTCTTCCCCTGGATTTCCATTTGTTGGTCATTTGAATGTCCAAAATAAGCACTAGGGTGGTCTTCTGCACAATTTTAACCATTTTCCATTCGTTTCGCTATTAAAAAGATGTCCTGAGGTGTTATGATGATAAAAAATTAACTAAGACCCATTGTCAAAAATTGTCCTATTTTGAAGCAGGCAGTGATCCTCTTAAAGATATCAAGTTTGAGGGAGAAATGACGAGAAAATGAGTTTGTATATAGAAAAAGAAGCTTTCAGATGTTGCTCAAAATCTTTTGAGTAGCGTTGGACCAAATCTTCGATTTGAAATTGGGTTTAGAACTGGAATGAAGTAAATATACCAAAAATCACAAATAATTTAAAGTTTATTGTCAGAAAGTTAAAAAAGAATCGGTCAGAAAGGGAGTTTACAGCGTTTCTTTTTCTGTGATGCAATTGAATGCGAGACACCTTTTATATATAAGGAGTGTTCACGAAAATAAGTGGACATCTGCTTTGATGGTAAAAGTTCAGTTTTTGAAAAAAAAAATCGGAAACTCAGTTTCAAATATCGTAAAAAAGTGTACATTTCAGCAGACTTATTAAATTTAGAGCCAAACGCCTTGTTTTAAGAGCTTAAAACGAGATTTCTCAGTTAACAAATATAAGCCTGAGCTAATTTGCTATATTGGCTCCTACATAAATTTCATAAAAATATTATAAAATTTGGACAATTTTAGAAAGTTTTTTGTTAAAACATGATAAGCTTTAGTGTTTTGACATGATGAGATGGTTTATTTTTCTCGCAAACAAGTTTTGATAACATTGTATTACATATTGTATTGAAATATTTTCTCTTTTAAGCCAATAAAGGCTCTCATATTATTCCTAATCCGCTCGTGAGGTTAATACGGCACTATTTGAAAATTAGTGGCTTGTAACTGTATTCGGGTGCATGCAAATAAAAAAATTCTAAAGAGGTCCTCAAAAACATCTTAAAATCATCAATTTTGCATCATTACTTTTTTATGGACACACCCTGAAAGCCCACACAAAAAGAACTCGCTAATCAGACCTTGAGTGTCAATTTGACACTCCTCGCTTTAAGTCGCTATATCTTTCTTGTTTCTCAACCGATTCATACAAAATTAATAGTTGCGAAAACCTCGTAATGCAACTCAAATATGTCAACTCTTTTCAAAAATTATCTGGTGCGATTTTAATAATTTTGACGGTTCATTTATTGAAAAGTACGGTTTTGACACCATTTTTTTACATTGTTTGTGGTCATGATCTTGAAATATTTAAAAAAAAAATATACTCTTTGCACTTTGAAATTTTTTGAAAAAAGCTGAAAATTAGTCACTATAGAGGCAAAACGAGAAACCCCACTGTGGCAGTATAAGCACCATTAATCGGGGCACGATGGGTGTTTTCTGCCGTAAAATCAAGCAACGAGTTCAACTCGATGATGTCAACTGAATCATAGAGACTTGTTTCATCTGACGATTTAGCCTATTGGTTAGGTATCGGAGAAGTAATCAGAAGACTCCAGATCGATTCCTTTTCGAGGTTATTTGTTTTCATTAACCATTCAGGATCGATTATTCCGAATGTTGCATTATACGGATAGTGGCATCATTCGCTAAACTAAAAACCAGAAACATGATGTAAGAAACAGATGTAAACTTGCCAAGCTGTGGTCTTATAATTTAGTTGATTTCATCGAGTTGAATTCGCTGCTAGATTCTACGGCAGAAAATGCTCATCGTGCCCCGATCAATGGCGCTCTATACGCCCCGGGTCAACCACCACCAGATAAAGTGAAAACGCGTTTTAAAATTTATTATAGCGAAAAATCAAAAATTGAATGATGGAGAAAGTTGGGGTCATCATGCTGCAGTGCGTATTTCATAGATCAATGTGATTTAATAAGATCATAAGATCTTATTTTCCGGTGCTCAAAAATATTTTCGTGATATGAGAACCTAGTTGATTTTTTAAAAATATTTTTGTAAAGATGATAAAGAGATTTTTTTGCTGAACAATTAATTCTATAGGAACAATAATACAGTTCCTCATGAAAATTTATTTGAGAAAATTCGTAGTTTCTTCGGAAAATGGAGTGCTTAATATGCCCCGGGTGCACGTTATGCCCTGATCCCTCTTATATGAGTTTTTGGGGTCGGAGATGGTATCTAAAATACTTTCAAACCGCACGGAAATGCGAAATTAATAAAACTAAGACCCAATTCGAACAATTTCACGAAACTGCTAAACTTATCAACGTGAATTTAGGTGTGTAGCCCATTTCAAGACCGCGATAAGTTTCTGTAACACTTTCAAACTCCGTTGATTCCAAAAAATATTGGAGCTCCCATACAAAGTTAACAAAAATTTGACAAATTTTTCACAATCCTCGAAAGATTTTCGGAAACTACTGAACCGATCAACGTGAATTTTGGTGTGTGGCCTTTTTTGACATCGGGAATGGTTTCTTTAATACTTTCAAACACATCCAAATCCAAAAAAGTGGAGCTCTCAGACAAAATTTACAAAAATTTGACACAATTCTCGGAAACTACTGAACCGATCAACGTGAAATTGGGTGTGTAGCCCTTTTGAAGACCTGAAATGGTTGCTTTAATTCTTTCCAAATCCCCCCCCCCCCTCTCTCAATTAAAAACTAGGGGCTCCCATACAACATTAACAAACCTTGAATTTTTATTGAAAATTTATAATCGTTATTGTTTTGCCATAATAAGAGATTTATTGGAGAAATGAATTCTGCAATAATTTCAAACTTTCAAAAGGCGGACTCCCAAACAAAATAAACAAAACTTGAACACAATTTTCGGAAACCACTCAACTGATCAACTTGAAATTGGGTTTGTAGTTCTTTTTAAGACGGGGAACTGTTTCTATAATACTTTCAAACCCCTACTATTAAAAATGGGAGGCTCCCAAGCAAGATAAATAGAAATTTAACACAATTCAAACAATTTTCGGAAACTACTGAAACTATCAACTTCAAATTTGGTGTGTAGCCGTTTTTATGACCGGGAATGGTCTCTATAATACTTTCAAACTCCTCAGAATCCGAAAAAGGGGAAGGCTCCCATACAAAACGAACAAAAATTGACAAAATTTTAATAATACTCGAAACATTTTTGTTAAAAAATGATTAACGTTAGCGTTTTGACATAATGCGAGGATATATTGAATTCACAAATCAGTTTTCAGAAAATAATATGATGTATTGTACGAATTGTACCAATTCCCGCTTCCCATTTCAATGAAAGAAGACTCTCATGTTCCATAAACGTAACATGCATAGTATTACTGAAACAAATGTCTTTGTGTTTTCAAAAGGATTGGCACTTATGACAAATTCGCCTGCATCAAGATACTCCTCCCGCTTCAAAAAGGGGCGGTTTTTTTTTTTTTAAATTTAAAGAGTCTGTTAATTGTATTGAATCTCCTTCTGATTTTTTCCCCTAAAGTTAAGCTAGCAAAAATTATTTCCTGTAAAATTACGCAAATGTCCTGTAACAAAAAGGAGCAGGACATTTACCGTAATTTTACAGGTCAAAAAAACAAATTACGTGACATTTCATTTTTAGTGTACAACTTTTTTACAGGACATTTACTGTAATAATAAATGAATCTTCGTAAACTTTTAAGGAAAACAATTTAAAATTACAGGTTTTGTTAATTACAGGTTGATTTATTTTAAAGGTTGCAGTTTCAGTGACACGTAATAGTCAAAAAAAAATTCTGTGTTTAACCTTAAAACCTTCAAGTTACGTTGAGACTCAAGACAATCTAGAAGCTCAGATGTCATGAGAAATAGATCGGTTTTGAAAATAATTGAAATTTAATTAAAAAAAGGAACGTTATTTTAATTAAAATAATTTAAGAGAACTTAATTTTTTCTATGGAGGGGGTAGCAAAGCACACCGGTTCAGCTAGTTTGTTATAAATATCGAATTTTTTTCTTTCTTGAAAATGTTTAAAAGTCGTACAAATGAATACAAACTGAGGATTTACATATCAAAGACATGTTTAGGATGAAACATATGAATTAGAACTCCAATTCCAAATCAGGGTTAAAGAGATACAAAATTTCAATCAATTACACTTTGAACTCAAGACATTAAAAATAGTTCGCTTATCAATAATGTCAAATTTAACTGTATGGAGAATTTACGCACCGTTAATAACGTGAGTTGTTGGGATGTAGTAAATATTTTCAGTGAACGAAATCTCACCATCCAAAAGGTTCGTTTATTACATAGTTGATACATCAATTGGATACTTACGGAGATGATTGGTACCATTTAGTGTTCAAATGTCAAATAAAAGTAACATCAGTTGACATGATGAGAATAAAAACAGGCGATGCCCAATCGTTTTCCTCGCTCTTGTTGGATTCGGGTACAAAACATCAGATATTACATCACGCTTAACGAATCTAATCCATCTCCAACAGCCACAGGAACTTACCTGAAACGAAAAAAATAAGGGAGGAGAAGAAAAACAGACACACGAATTAGTCAAAATATCAACAATTGCTCAGAGCCATTATCCCGGGCCGCCACACAGAGCAGCTTGGAGTAATAGTTAAGAGCTTATTGCAACAATTTAGGAAAACAAAAATCTAAAAACCCAAACCCAAACCCAAACGGGTGGGCTGGCTAATCGGCTCCATCGGCTCCACTATTTAACGGTGGTGCATCGCGTGTAGATTTCTATCTCAAAAAGCAGCGCCCGACCATTTAAAGGTTTTCTTTCGACACAACAAGCCGCGCAAGCGCAACTTTCTTGTGGAGTTTTAGTTTAGGCTCCGATTGGAACAGGGCTGGCTGCCGGTAATGAAGCCTTGCTTTTCCCCCCTCTAGGCTCCTCCCCACCAAAAAGAGCAAAAGGTCTTATTAAGCTGTCAAAATTTTTGACTGCACCGACTCTCGTAATGACACCTCGTGAGGTAATCATTCGTCGTCCAAAACAATCCATACACACGAAAGAAATGTTGTCGGCAGTTTGCGGCATGCGGCGTTCAACAAAAACATCACACCGGTTGGGGGCGCATGAAAGAAAAGAAGAAGATTTGGAGGCTGGAAGGCACCAACAACGTTGGTTGTTGCATCGTAGAAAAGTCCAAAAGATGCCACAGGAAAAGGTTTTTTAGCTCAAAGAGCATCTTTCTCCGATAGTTTCCTAGCTTATTGGAGCAATAGTATTTTCTTCCAGATGGCTGAGGTCCAGGGGGATCACGATTCCTGCAGGGTTTGAAAAATGAATCTTTCTTTATCCCGAACCATTCCTCTAGGTGCCAATTATAGGAAAATAAATTTCCAAATTAATGTCTTCCCGGTTACACTCTAGGTTAGGTAACTCAAGAGGTCGTGCGGCCTCTAAGTGCGTTTAATTAAGACCCCCGCTCCTACCTGATGATGCAGCTTTTGAAGAAAGTCGGAAAAGTCAATGCTCATGCCACGTTTTTTGTGCATATTGCAATGGCGTCGGTGTCACTTTAAATGAATACGTGAAGCCCGACCTGCGGCTGCCTTCAATTAGACACCTTTTGAACTGTTTTTTCTTCATTTCGACACGCTGACTTACTTGAGAACAAAAAGAAGGGGGCTCATACGGAAGCCAAAGTATCTACCGAAAAAGGCTTTGGAAAACCCCCATTTTTTTTTTTCCAAGTTGAAAGCGAAATGGAGTTTTTTTTTTATTTATTTAAAACTAATCTAAACCTAACTTTACATTTCCTATGAAATACAAATATTTTTTTGATTTTCTTGTTTCATTACTTATAACCAGTAAGCACTTCAAATCTGTAAACTACTTTGTGATTGTTATTTCTCTGAAGAACTTATCAAAAATAAGTACTCCGAGTACTTATTATTTACACAATTGAAAACTAGTGTTTCAAATCATTTGACTAATAGTGTTATTACGATCTACTTTTTTCGTCGAATTATTTCGCGAGAGGCACTCCTCGTTTCGCGTGACCTTGAAAATCTCGATTGTGCTCGTACAACATCTTCGCCTTTGGCTGCAGCGATCATTTGTTTCCGCCCCGGCGTCTCACTCCCCGAAGTGTAATCACCTTTTTCTCTTAAAGATCTTCTATCTCGTTTTTTCGTTTTTTCTCGTTTTTCGTCACGGCACCCTTCTGCATTTTCTATTCGTTCGTCTTCTTCCGCCACACTGCAAGCGATGTCGTTTACCAAAACGCGATCTTCATTGCCTATCTGCATACGAAGATTACTGTTGTCCTCTACTGTAACCACGTTGCCGCCTATTTCAACGATAGTATTGACGTCGGCCGCTGCTTGAATGCTCCGTGTATCCAAAACAGTCAAACTATTCTCCGTTCCTCCAGCGTGTGTCGAATTCTTCTTCAATTCTGTTGCAGTTTCAATGTCATTTGCCACAACACTTGCAAATGAACCGTTTTCTTTAACATCCAGCACCTTAACGTTCAAGTTTCTTTTTTTGGGACAATGAATCCTCACATGATCCAAGGCCCCACACACGAAACACTCTTTACGGACGCCATCAAAATGAATCCTTGCCTTGATACATTGGATCTGGAGTTGAGCAGGTACCTCAGTATCCATTTCCATGTACACTCCCCTGACCCCGTTTAGAATGGGGAACCCAGAGTCCGCGGAATATCGTTCACTAACCAATTGTTGGATTTTCCCGTACCTTTTTAATACCATACATATTTGCTGGTCCTCTACTTCTGGTGGAAGACCAAATATTCTAACGTACTTGACTGCTCCGTTGGCTACAGCAACTATCACGTTTATTTTAATCCCGTCTGCATACTCGAAGATAACCTGACTGCCTAGCTTTGCCAGCGCCATTTGAAAAATTTCTTCCGATTGAAACTTTACGAATAAACTGAAGTCCTCCCGGTACATGGCGCTTAGGTCACCACACCTCCATCCATTTTTCCGAAAAAAATTAAAAACTTCGTCGTTGGTAGGGTTTCGCGTATGAATTTCAAAATGGAATTTCAGAGTCTTTTCTCGCTTGGGTTCCATTTTGTTTTCTGTTTTCACTAAGCCAACTAAAACCACGTCCGTTCTACTCGGTAGCTGAAACCGAACTGCCATTCAAATGTTTAACAACCAACTTACTTAGTTTTCGAAGTCTAAACACACATCAGAATAGATTCGAGCCGGTACAATTTAAAGCTAGGTGCTTTGAATTTTTGAAGATCATACAAGCAAGTTCATAAGAAACTTTATTTAAATTCTATGAAGGAAATATGTTTTCATGAAATAATTCACATAAAAGACGTTATGGCTTGAAAACTACAAATAAAATAATAAAGTTTATCTCAAATGAGAACTATTGTGGTGTCAAAATTTAAAATAAAATGATGATAATGTTATGAAAATTTTAACTTTTCCATTTTTAATAAAATGCAATATTACGAAGTATGTCTTCGGACTAGAAAAAAAACATTTGGGCCTTTTATGGGTTGTTCTCATCATGGCTTTTGTGACTCATTTTCAAGTCCGAAATATGAAAACCTTCATGTTAAGTTGATTATTGTCGTTGGCTTTTTCAACCTGCCAAATTTGAATTAAAATTAATGTTTTTTTTTTCTTACCGGAAACCCTGCACGATTTCGTGACAATATTTGTTGATCATCTCACAGCTGCTGGTCTTCTTCAAGTTTGTAATTTTCCTAAAGAAATCAATCGATTTCTCGATCTTGTTTTTGTTAACGACACCTACGACTGTTAATTGTCGCTTTCCGAACCGCTACTAAGGAGTGTATCCGAAAAAAAACCAACACATTGTTATGTGAATAGCTTTTGAAAGGATGTATGAAAATTTATGAAATTTTCAGTGAAGCTACCTAGTAATTTAATGTGTACGTTTTTTTGATAATCTGTTAAGTGGTTTTTTGAGATAGCGTCCAAAAGAGAAGATCATTGCATGAATTTGGTCTGAACCGAGAAAAATCCAGAAAAGTATAAGTTGAAGACCTAAAAACACACTGAAAATCAATTATTCGACCAAAAATTCATATGGTTAATTATTTAAAAAAAAAATATTACAGGATCCAATAGTAAGCTATAATTTGAATAAAAGTGAAGATTATTGGGGTGGGGGTTATTTTACAAATGTTCGAAAATCGACCAAGTAAAAGAACTGTAATATTTAGTGAACAAACATTCGTTTTGAAAGAATGATAGGGGAGAAGGATGCTGTACGCTGCCCTTTTTCTTTAATTTGAGCTCTTTGAACTAAATTTGAGGTATTTTGAAAAATTTAAAAATTATTCATTATATAAATATTATGAGCTCATTAAGGAATCTCTCGTTATAAAGATCAATTTATAAATGTGAATAATACACTTGTTGTTGAATAGTATAAAATTTAAGGATATTTTTCAATTATTTATCTATTTTTAAAGAGCTTCTTCATATCACCGCGAGGTAATCATAACGAAATTTAAATAATTCTCATTTAGAAAAACAAATATTTGAGATAAGTTTTTGATTATAGTTGCTATGCACATAGACCTGATTTTGAAACACTGATATTTTTTCTTATTCTGTTATATTAAAAAATGAAATTAAAAAAAACCAGAAAAATGATTTAAAAATGTCTTTATCAACAATGTCTTTATCGATTTTGAAATTCATTTATCATCGTGAATTGTGACCCAAGAATTTTATTTCTAAATTTAAATGTAGTTCCGAAATAAAATAATAACCGAGATATCTTTATTCTAAAAATTTATTTAATCTGTAGCGAATGAAATGAAATTTGAATAATTTTTCGAGAATAGTAACAAAATTGCAATAAGGAGGGCATTAATAAAATGAAAAATCATTTTTTATTCCTAGAAGTTCACAATATTCACAGATTTTTTAAAACGATGTTCTTGCATTAATTGAGAAATATGAAATGAGGAATCAATTTCTGGCGAATAATTTTTCTGGGAAAAAAGTAAAAGATGTTTTATTTTTGTTAATTTTTGCCAATTCAACAAAACACAAGAAACTTTGCGAATTTCATAGAAGTTTAAACGACAAATGATTAAGAAAATTACAATGTGATAATCTGATTCTTCAGTGAGGCCCACTGAAAGCCTTACTCAGCTTACATTTCGAAAGTCGAAGGGGAAATTTAGTCAAACCCAAAGAAATTTTGAACATTTTGAACTCGAAAAAGAACAATTAAAGAAAATTTACTAACGTGAAGTATCAAAACAACATGTCGACGAACTCACAAAGTACTGCGCAGCTTTTTGATGAGTTTTTTTTTAAAACGAACTATTAAACAACGGAAGCTTCCTGTTCAATAATGATGCCCAACGATCCTGTCATACACGAGATTGGTTTGACCTTAGAAGAAATAGAGGCAGGTTTGAACAAGCTAGATGCAGCTAAATCATCAGGTCCTGATGGGATACCCAACAGATTTTTAAAGGCTTGCTGCAACAAATTGGAACGTCCTTTGGCTCTACTGTTCATGTTACTGAACGGGCCTAACGTGCTGACAGCATTGAACGCACTCGTATAGATGACAGTTCTCAAATTGGGTCGATGAGAGAGTGAGAAAAGAAAGCTGCAAATTAAGCGGGAAGGCTAGAAGCAAAACTAGACAAAAAGTAAACAAACAAGAATCATTCTTGAAAATTGAATTCTAGTTGAAGGTGTTCGAACAATAACGTTAAGGCTCTATTAGAAAAAAAAAAAAAGACCTACTTCAAATTCACGTGCTTAGGTGAGATTTCGAGTGTAAAAACTAACATAGTTTTGAAATTTAACTTAAACTTACTTAAGCTAGGAAAATAACTTAACCTAAATAATAAGTACGCAAGTGCCGGTGGAGATTCTTATGCAAGCTAAGACCCAAGTTATCCGGAAGTGCACAACTGTACAATTTTGAGTAGGCATCATCGAGCAGGTGGAGAAAGTTGTTGAGAACCTATAGAATTTATTGTGGAATTGTACCAATTAATTAAAGGTGAAGCGTCATAGTGAGTGTAAAGCCTGGAATCTAGGCAGGAGGAGAAAAAGAAAGGTCACCAAACGTAAGCTGAAAGCGTTATCCTAATGTGTTCACGTTTCTATTATTAGAATTATTATCGTAGCCATCGTAGCCGAATTCGCCCCATCAGCACGGATTCCTCAGAAAAAGATCGTTGCGAGTCTACCACTCGCGTAATAGATTGGATGGTCAAGGGATTCCAAATGGACTGCTTTAACACCAACATGTCGAAGGACTTCGATGTAGCAGGAATTATCGAAATTCTGGATGCAACAGCGCAAATTGGTATTGGGGGAAACATATTTTTTTTTTATTTATTTATTAACGGCTTCCTTGGCAGTTGGATTAGTCTGAAGACTGTTGTCAGCTGCTCATGCCAGTGCTTTTATAGATGTGTACGTGAAAACACTTTTCCTTTGCTTACTCCCGGGGGTTGCTCTGGCTTGCCGGCTGGTGTCTACATTTCACATTTCTACTTTGCTACATGGAATAGGGTTGGATAGGATAGGATAATGGAAGGGTATAGGGATTGCAAAGCTCAAGGATAATTTCCTATCCTTTTTCTCCCAAGAGTCCATGTAAGTAGGTTTTACCGCGCCTACGTCGCGTTGCTTCTGAAGATTGTCTTGGGAGTGCTAAGCAAGAATTAAAAGTTTTTTCGGCGAAGCAAAGAGACATCGAACCCCCCGACTAACCAAACTATCTTTGTACCGTAAGGCTTCGTCAAGGTGGGTTGATACCTCTAGGCTGAATTGACTTAAGGTGGGTTGAAAAGATATGACTTAAGAGTTTTCTTAAATGTGTCTAAATTTCTGGCATTTTTTATTTCTATTGGGAGTGTGTTGAAGAGATTTAATCCACGATGTACTAGGCTATTTTGCGCAAATTGTGTTCTTGTTCGCGCTATAAAAAAATTCATATCTATGTCCCGCGCTTCTCGTGTTCCTAGCGTGGATGTTATTAATGTGAACCAGTTCGATGTTTGACTTTAAAAGTTTCTTTGATATTTTATAGAAAAATGTTAGCGTTTTAAAATTTATTTAGCATTTCCAGAGGAAGTATTCTGGTATTGTATAACAATGTAGTGGAAAACTTAGATCAAGTCTTATCTGGTGAGAAGACAACAGTACGTGTCTATCAGTTCTGTGTACTCTGCACCCTTTTAAACGTCTTCCGGAGTGCCTCAAGGCAGTCACTTGGAACCATTGCTTTTCCTTTTTCTGATGAACAATTTGCCGGACTCCCTTTTGGGTGCTTTCGTACTGATTTACGCCGATGATGTGAAACAATTGTTGCCAGTAAAAAGGAAAGAAAATTGTAGACATTTTCGGAACGATTTAAATGTTTTTTTTTGTTTCGATTATAGTCGTTTTACCATTTTTATGGCATTCGTGACTTTATCAATGTTCAAAAAATGTGTTCTCTGAGTTTTTGATCGGAACCAAGCTGAAAGTAAACAATCCGAAATGCGCAGCATTATCTTTTACAAGAAGCAGTACAAAGATCCGATTTACGTATTTCCTAAGTGGCGAAAATATTGCAAGAGTTTCATGTGGTTAATAATTAGGTATCAAATAGGATTCTGGTTAGAGCTTCAGGGATTACATCAGCAGTGTAGTAGCTTAGTGCCATTGAGGTTCGATTTTGCGAGCACATTTTGGAGGCCCAAATGCCAAACACTCATAAATCGAATGGAAGCTGTTAAGAAGCGTTTCGTTAAATTTGCAGTGAGAAATCTTGTCCGGGGAGAAAGTTTACCGGAATACGAACATTTATGTTACCTGCTAGATTTGGACCTGTTAGAAAGTCGGGCATGGGGGATTCAATGTTTCGATGTGCCCGTTTGACAGTGAACACGAGCACTTTGACTTTGAGATGACGCAGGCGGACCAGCTTTCCGTTTTATGAGGGAGGTGAATAATATTAACAGTGTAAAAGACCTTAATTTAAGCATCCCGAAAATAAAAAAGCTCTATTTGCTTTATTTTAGAAATCAACTCTATGTTATATAATTTTGAAGTAGCTCAGAAGACGGGCTCTGCCCCTATATTGTTTAATAAATAAATAAATAAATAAATATTATGTAAAAAAAGTGAGAAAAAACCGTTCTCCAATTTCTCGGGCATCCTGCCCAGCTTTTCTTTCCAGCCTTCGCCTTTGTGGTTCATCCTTCACCTTCACACTCCGTTCGCCTGCACGCCGCCAAAAGTTCATTAAGGCTCTTAAAACACATCGCTCGAAAACTCCGAGTACGCGCAGGTAATCCTCGAGCAATATCCACGTGTCGTGTTCATAGAAAGCAACCGGTCTTATGAGCGTCATGTAGAGGTTACACTTCGTGCGAAGGTTAAGTCTTCTCGACCGCAGTTGCTTGTTGAATCCATAGCAGTCACGACTTCCGCTGATCATTCCCTGGTGAATATCACGACTTATGTCATTGTCTGACGTCATCAGTGATCCAGAGCGCCTTTCTAGCGCCACGTTGAACATCACGCAGGATAGGCCATCGCCTTGTCGAAGCCTCCTGCGTGATTCGATGGAACTCGACAATTTACCCGAAATCCACACACAGCAATGCGTCCCATCGATCGTCGCATTGATTTCAGTCCGGTCAGCTTTCCGGAGAAGCCTTTCTCGTCCATGATTCTCCATAGCTCGTCACGGTCGATCGTTTTGTAAATACGCGGCTTTGAAGTCGATGAAAAGATGGTGCGTATGGACTTGGTATTCACGGCATTTTTGCAGGGCTTGCCGTAGTGTGAAGGTCTGGTCCGTCCTTCCATGGCTTCCAACGAATCTGTTTGCTTGTGGTGTTAGACGGCGGAGTAGGATTCGGGACAAAACTTTGTAGGCGGCATTGAAGACAATGGTCGCTCGGTAGTTCACAGTCCAATTTGTCGCCAGTTTTGTAGATGCGACATATTACCATCCAGATCCTGACCATCAACTGGTTAATGCAATCGGCCAACTTGTCCAGGCCCAGCTGGCGGATGGCCTTTTAACTTCACTCATCGATGGGAGTAGCTTGTTTGTTACCGCCGGCGATGTACTTTCCTCCACCATCTTGATCTCCTGCATGTACACCGTTCAGGTAATCATCAAAGTGCTGCTTCCACACACATTTCATCTAGTAACATTTTGGCTTGCGGCATGAAACCTTTGCGGGATGCGTTGAGTTTCTCATAGAACTTTCGTGTTTTTTGGGAACGATAAAGCTACTCCAAGCGGTACTTTTACGAAGGGTGCTTCTTTGCACTATTGCCGACCTCGAGGTTTGAATCTAGAAAGATCAGGCAACATCTACAGCGTAGCAGATGCCGTGCTCAACGATCGAAACTGTGGGAAAAGACAATAGCTACTTCGCAGTTCAAATCATTGGGTAAGGGTTATTCCACGATAAGGAAACCCACGTATAGAGTGGCTCTCAGTGCCGGGTTAGCCATTCAAGTCGGTGTTGGATGACGTCTTCGTCGGGAATCATCCAAGTAGTTCGGTTAAGTCCCGCGCGTGTGCTGCGCCAGGCGCGAGTCTAAGATAAGCTACTTTCGGTCGGCACACGACGGGCATAAAGGTGGCAAACCTCGAAGCTTGGAGATAAGAGCGCGGTTTCGTGTCGTTAGAAGAGATGAAGGCCTCGAGTGTGGGAATCTCGAGTTATAGCAAGGAGATGTCGGTTCTCACGTCGTGAGAGGAGAGTTCAGACTTCGAGTCGTAATGATGAGAGGTATTGCTAAAAGTGGTCTAGTCTATGAGTACTGCCTTTGAGCACACTAGCGCGAACAGACCTCCAACTACTGAAGGATAGTGTGTTGAACTGTTCGAGATGAGAACTAGGTCTGCAGTTCAGGGAGTAGGAGGTACACACGGAGTATATCACGAGTCTTCCTATTGTACCCATGGACCCAGCGTTGCAAACTGGGAGCCCGTGCCTTGGAATACAATTTGTAAACCGGGATTTACCACCTATGGTTACCGACTAAAAAAAGTCGTTCGTCGAGTTTGCTCCTCCACATGCCCTATGACCTTCTACGCAACGCTGATGGCTGTCTTGATAGTTTCCCCAATGTCTTTGTCAAACTCACCCTCTGCCGGCAGCGCTGCATCTAGCGATTGCGCGTAGTCTGCTGCGACCTCAGGTTGCTTCAGTCGTGCGATATTTAACCCAGACTTCGGTTGCGTATGTTGTTCACTACGGATAGTTTTGGGCGCATCTTCACCATCACCAGATAATGGTCTGACTCGATGTTGGCGCCTCGACAGGATCTGATGTCGATGGTGGCCGAGATGTTCCTGCTATCTACCAAAACGTGGTCAATCTGTGAATGCGTTTGGTTATCTTCAGGTGTATTTATGTTGGAGGTGGCACTGAAAAAGGCACTACGTAACGCAGATAAGGAGTTAAATTTTCGGCATTCAAACTTAGTTTTGATAAACTTATTCGATGAAAATAATTTATTTATAAGAGTGTAAAAAGATTATTAAATTTACATAAATTGTTAAAATACACAAATATTGTGTCTTCTGCAATCCTTCGTGGCTATCGAAAAGCATTCTGCCATGGTATCATTTGCCGTACTTTCGGTGCATGTTTTTCGTTTCTAAAGGGTCTGATCAAGCAAAAATATACGATTTCCAGCAGGCTCAACAAACTGGCCCCCATCATGAGTCCGAACAAGCCTCCCAAACTACCCACCATATCGCCAACGCCCATCAATTCCTGACGAATCTTCGGCAGTATCCATTTGTCCCTGATGCTGATCGCAAAGTGAGATGCAGCTAATTGCGACAAGCTGAAAAAAATAACAAGCTTTAACTTGCTTTAGATTCTAAATCAACCAACAACAAGTGATGAATACTTTTCGTGCTGAAATCCTAGAGCTCTAACATACGACCCAATATCCATTGGCGTGCTGGATATTTCTACATCATAGGACAGCGACATGCACGCAGGCAAACAACCACAAGGATTGCTAATGTTTTTGCCGATTTGCTGGGCATACATTTTAAGGTAAGCTCCCGAATAGCAGCCAATTTCGCTAGCATCGCATTCGCGCATGTCCGCGCTTCTTGGCATGGAAAATTTAACGCATCCACATAGATTGTAGGTAAAGTTGACCATGCACTCCTGGATGCAGTTGTGCTGATTGTAGATTCTGAAGAACCGTAGGTATCGTTCGTTCTCGAAGAAACACTGCCGGCTAGATAATCGAATATAGATTGGAAAAAGATTGATTAAATTTGATGGACATTTTATGGAAAAGTTCAAGAAATTAAAAAAAAACCAAATCGGTGCTTATTTATCAGAAAACGAATTAATTATCTCATATCAGGCAGGATTGATTGACTAATATCCAGTACCAAAACAGCTATGATTAAAGTACTATGTGACAAAGGATGTTGTTATGATTCCGCTTGATTTATTAACTGTAAAGGGCGAATTCAAAACATGTCCCTTGAACGAATACAGATACAAACTCTTGGTATGGCTGCATCCGAAGAGATCGTGATGTAGTCGTAGTTTTTGGTTTTATCAACATATTTACGCTATCACGTAAGGCAACATGATAATGAAATTGGTCAAACGAAGGTGCTTCATCTGGTGGATGAACAAATAGTTCAAATCCGGTTTTGGCGCCCTGAAAGTAAATAAGCGTTTTATTAAATCAAAAATTCCACAAGAAAGAAAATTTTCAAATACTTGCATGGCAAAAATAAGAGTCATCAAACATACTAGCATACAAAACAGTTTCCATCCCAAATCTAAATCCGGTCCCAATTTGTCGCCTCGGGTAAGCTAGCATATCGGAATCGTTAATGTAGCCGCTTTCTCGAAACCAATCATTAGACATATTGGAAACACTAGAATAGGCAAACTCTCGATGAAGTTTCTCCAATCTGTACAAACTTTCCACGGATATTGAGTTGTATGTAAAGCAAACTCCCTTATCGGTAATTGTTTGAAACCAAAGTTTACTACAAATAAAGTTTCGACTTATCCAACGACATGTTAAAAAAGTTTCTTCGAAATTCAAACCAATGTCCATCAACATTCCGACGGTTGATACTGGACATTTTTTTGTAAACTTAAGCCACCTTGTCATAGTCGGGCAAACGTGAGCTAGAGCGCTCAAGTATTCCAAACTGCAAATTGAAAGAAAAAATTAAATGAGCGGAATATTTTCAATAATCTTCATATGTATATCTTACTCCCGCTTTTTTAGCACATCCATTCCTCCACGTAGAAACTTACTTGCTGCATGATTGATATCGTAATAATTCCCCTTACTCTGGACGATGGGACAAACTGTCACAGCTGGGAATGGAACCTGCCACATCGGAATTTGCTGAGGCTCGTAACTAATGTAGATTGGGTTTTGAACCCATTTCTGGTAGGTTGAAACAGCGGACAACACGCTCAAAATCGAAGCCACCATCACACTAACGCCCCACCATCCTCGATTCAATAGTCCTTGATTGCTCGCCATCAAGTGCTTCATGGCGTTGATGGAATTTTCTTCACAATATTCCTTCCAAAGTATTCGCAAAGCTCTGAGAAATCGAATTCGTGGCATCGTTCTGTGGATCCTTGAAATGACTTTTTTCTGCAACCAATCCTAAGTATTCACTTGACAAGAATGGCAACTACAGTCTGGCCAGTTTTCCCTGCAGTACGATTTAAAATGTATCAATGATGCAATTGAAATGAATTATTGATGCACTTGTTGAAAATTCACAACCTGAACAAGACTCAGTCGATAATCATCGTAACACCTTCTCTCAGTCTATCGTAGCTTAACCGTTAGCGGTCTTATGAATTTGAAATAATCTGTAAAAGTTGTACGGTGACAAAAATGACAAAAATGACAAAAATGACAAAAATGACAAAAATGACAAAAATGACAAAAATGACAAAAATGACAAAAATGACAAAAATGACAAAAATGACAAAAATGACAAAAATGACAAAAATGACAAAAATGACAAAAATGACAAAAATGACAAAAATGACAAAAATGACAAAAATGACAAAAATGACAAAAATGACAAAAATGACAAAAATGACAAAAATGACAAAAATGACAAAAATGATAAAAATGACAAAAATGACAAAAATGACAAAAATGACAAAAATGACAAAAATGACAAAAATGACAAAAATGACAAAAATGACAAAAATAACAAAAATGACAAAAATGACAAAAATGACAAAAATGACAAAAATGACAAAAATGACAAAAATGACAAAAATGACAAAAATGACAAAAATGACAAAAATGACAAAAATGACAAAAATGACAAAAATGACAAAAATGACAAAAATGACAAAAATGACAAAAATGACAAAATTGACAAAAATGACAAAAATGACAAAAATGACAAAAATGACAAAAATGACAAAAATGACAAAAATGACAAAAATGATTAAAATGACCAAAATGACAAAAATGATAAAAATAATAAAATGATTACACCAATCTTTGATTTATGTTGACGAAAAGTGTTTAAAATATAAGCAAAATAAATAAGTTTTGTGACAGATTATAGAACCATAACATAGTTTTGTGCAACAAAGAAAATAGACGAAACAAAAATGTTGCCCATGTAAGCTTTATAGAGTGTTATGAAGCGTTTCGTTTAATTATGACGCTGGGCACGAAAACATGTCGTTTGTTTGGACGTAAATATTTAAAGAGATTTCTACAGTCAAGCTTGTTTCAAACCGTCTGCATTCGAATTTCTTGGAACGGTTAACATTCTAGAACATTTCATGCCATGATCATGAAAAAGAAAGATGGAGAAAAATGACCAGCATATACCATTCTAGAAAAACGTTATGACTAAAGATTAGTGAAACATTTATTCATCAAGAGACCAATCAGCTTTGCCTATCATTTTATTTTAATGCGATTTTTTTGCTGTATAAATGAAATGTTCCAGTAATAGTTTTTGATTTTTAAGTTATTTTAATTCACGGGAGTGCCCTCTTTATTTACATTATTTTAAAGCATTGATCAAATTGGCTTTCTCTGGCTGATGCAAAAAAATAGTCATATAAAGGCGTTCTTTAATAAAGCAAAGATTTTAGCTGGTTTCTCAAGATTGCTTTCTCAAGTTCATTTTCTTAGCTTGTTGAGTCTCAAGATACTAAGAACACAAGTCAAGAAAAAAATGTGTCGTTTGAGAGTGATCATCGAACCAATTAAGTCAAGTGGCGTTATAAGTTTTTTTTAGTGTTTGTTTTTTGTTTAGAGACATTTTCAACACATTTTTTTAACCGTTTTATTAAAGCTTTTAAGTTGTGTAGTTTAAAGTGTGTTTTGAAACAGATGAAACTTAACTTAAGGGGGGGGGGGGGGGGGGGGTGAGGTCTAATGGGTAAAAAAAACACCATTTTCACGATTTTTTTCTAGAGCTATCGTTCAAACAAATGTATCCAAATTTTTTGTATTATACAAAGCATTGTTAAAAGAACATTTAGTAATTTTTTCGTAGAAAAATATTGAAAAATGAGCCGGTGAAAGAGCACTTTCGAGGATGCCTTTTAGAAAACAGGATTTGCGGTGGACATTGTATCTCAGCACAGAATCATCTGAAGTCAACATATCAGAGCAATATATTTTTAATAGATGTTTTTCTGGACCCCAACGTTTTTATTTAACTTAAAAATTATATTATGAAATTTTTGTGGCTGCTTGAAGTAAAAACTACGATTTTTCACGAAAAAATCCGCCATTTTCAAAATCTCCCCAAAGTAAAAAAAAATGTTGGGGTCTGGTATTTTATATGTAGAAAAGATGTTCCCAATTTTAAAAGAATCGGATAAGTAGTTTTCAAATGACGATGTCGTCGCGCGCTGTACCCCGAACAGAACGGATCGCTTATTTCTTGCTCCTGTGGTGTTTTCTTCTCGAGAATTGACGTGAAAATAATTTTCTGTGGTGCAACTGGTGGGAATATCGGGATATGTTGGTTTTGTTTGTTAATGAATAGTGCCTCGAAATGGAATGTGTTACTCCTCAGATGGAGGTGGCAAAGGTGATGTGGATAATTTGGAAAAGCATGGATTCGCTTGAGTGATAGATTTTTATGTGGGATGAGTTGCATTGATTCAGTTGCTTGCCAGTGTTTTGTCCGCAGACATATTGGAGATGGGGGAGTGTGGGCTAGTGTAATTCTACAACCAATTCGAAAATTTTGAATTGCGATCATGATCGAGGTGGAATTATGCGTAAAAATACGCTATCTAAGTGATTTTTCGAGACATGTCCGAACATGTTTTCAGGGGAATGCATGTAATGCCGAAAATGTCATTTGCCAGAGGAGGACAACATTTGCTGGTGAGGAAATTCCAATCTATGGGCGATGGAAGCGAAAAGTTATTCTTTCTCTCCTTAAGAAAAACGCATTTAGAACTGTCAAAAGTTGGGTGAAATTATAGCTGCATCCCACTTGCACTAATGCAAAACCATCACCCAAATTCGTCAGCGCTTCCATCGCCTATTATTACATTCTCTCTCTCTTTCTTACTTCCTTAACTTCTCTCCTAAAATTTTCTTCATAGTAATCCTATAGCGCATCTTTTTTCTCACCTACTTAATATATATATTTTCCTGCTGTGAGTGAGTGAGTGAGCAAAGCTGTTCTCGAAAGGTCTATGCTGTCAGTTTTCGTATCTACTATCTACCAAGGTCATTAAATTACTAGGTTCTCTGACTTTTACAGTAAGTAGGCGTGGAGAGCGCGGTGAAGTGGGGTGAGGCTTGTTATCTTTGTTTACAAATGAGCAGTGTGCTAAAAAGGGAAGGCAAGCTTAGATCTCAACTATCCTATGGATCAAAGGTAAACAAACGCAACGAAGCAATCAACATGGCTGGTTTTGAAATTTGAGAGATCGTATCACCTTCTATGTACCCCCCTTGCTATCTACGTAGATCAATAGGAAGTCTCAATGGGTTAGAGTAGGAGGAACTGCTTTGCGTTTTATTTTTTCGCGGTAACGTTGGTGGTTAGCTGGGGGAGGAAGACTGAAATTTGCTGTATCGTTTTCTGTATCGTTTTTTTACTGTTCGGCAAAAAGCCAGCAATTGTTGAAAAGATTTGTAATCGTTCAAATTTTAACTTTAGATGATCAGTTTCGTGTAGCGAGTCATGTAACTCAGTTGTTTAGCTGCTAATTTTAGATTTAGCAATTTTCAGAACAACTATTAATCAAACCATTTTCATTTATCAGCTTCAAAACTTTGACGAAATTTGAGCGACTCAATACGGCTAATCATGCAAGAATTTGCCAGAGCGAAACAAAATCTAATTAAATCATTGTTTTATGCAAAACAAGTGCTTTTCAGCATCAAACAAGTTTTATTAAAAATCACTAAATAAGAAAGTAAAATTTCGAACCTTCGCACTGGTCGGTAGATTGATGAGAGAAATTTGACGTTTGAAAGATTTTTTTCTTTTTTTATTCAGTCTTCCTCAGTGGTTAGAAGACGATGTGTGCGTTGCGCATATCGTTTGCTCACATCGAATACATGCATGAAAAGTAAGGCTGATGTCATGCTGAAGCAACTAGCGACGCAACGCAACGCAACGCAATCACGCGACAAACCAGCTCTCATTTGATCTCCATGGAAAAAGCGTAGACCTGTCATACTGGTCGCTTTGTAAAGCGCGACAAATCTGATGCCAGTGTGTTTTGTAGCGCGACTAGTAGGAAATCTAATGGGAATATTGTTTTTTCTCGATTTGAAGCAGTGATTCCGAGTTTTAAGCACAATAGTACGAAGATCTGTCCAAACTTGTGATAATAAACTGAAAAATATCTTAATCGGTGAGAAAATTTTCATGAATTCTTAGTTCCGGCAAAAAACCAAGGAATTTTGTCGGTTCAAATTGCGGCATTCTTGCAGTCCGGGTCGTGATTTGATGAGTTTGTGATGGCTCCCGAAAGAAAGGAGACGATTCAAAGCATTATCAGATGTAGAGAAGTGATGATTTGTAGGGAATTTCAAAGCGACAGGTCGCGCCAGCATGACATACCAATGCGATGCAACGCTTTCTTATTGGAACGTTGCGTTGTGTTGCGTTGCTAGTTGCTTCAGCATGACATCAGCCTAAAACAGTAAAAGCGATTACGCGGTGCGACGTGGGTGATATTCGTTTTTATTGAATGATTAAAATTCTAATAATCAATGATACATGCTTCGCGTCGCGGAATGGCCTCACTGCTTGCAAAACCAGGCAAAATTGAGTGTATTTATTAATATCTATCTGATACGTTTCTAGGAAGAGGGTTTTAAACTCCTGAATGGGTGCAATCTCGTCAAATTATTGAACATTCATTTCAGCATACTAGGACCAAAAATAAAAAGATGGATCAACATAATTTTACAGCATGATTACAGCGCAGCCGAATCATTTCTATTACAATTTTTTGAGTTTATGGTTCCATATTATTATATTAAAAGGAATAATATTTATAAAATGTCCTCGAAACTTTTACATTTATTTAAATATTTTTATTCCAGCTTCCACGGTGTAAATATCTAAATAAAATGAAAAATTATGTTCACATTTAATCTATTTTCAAATTTTGTTAAGTATATCATTTGATTGCATTTCAGCTATCAACCAGAAACAATAGAACATAAATCAATTGTGTCTGTTTCGTGTTTGTTTTTTTTAACTTATTTTTCTTATGTTATCACTTTTTTTTTAACAGAAATTTTACAATTTTTACACTTTTTTCCGTTTCTAGAAATAAATTTCAAACTTTTTTTTATTTTTAGAAATCAACTTCATCGAAACAGAATGTGAATCATTTTTTTTATCATCACGACGATTGTTCTAGTAACATCATCAGTTACTGTTAATCGTTTGATTTCATCCTGTTATTTGAAAATATCCAAACTTTATAGCTTCTTTGTCATGGTTTTAAATTTTTCTGTTATTTAAATTCAAAGATGTGTATCAATAAAATCAAGGCGTAGACGATTCAAGAATTAATTTATTATATTGTTTAAACATTACCATAACTCATCTTCACTTCCAGCTATCATCAATATCAAACATAAGTTGAAGACCATAATGTGTTACTATTTTCTATGCCTTTAAATGGTATATTTTGCATAATTTTTTATTAATTTAATCAAATAATAAATGAAATACTTTATGTTATCATGTGAATATTCAATATATCTATTCATTTTTATTCAATATATCAATAAACATAACATAACATATACATTTTTACTACATTTTTCTACATTTCTAGCTGACCAGGGGTATCATATTTTAGAAAATGTCATTGCGTGATCAAACAAAGAATTCAATTAGGGGAAAAGTTCATATAACGCCCCATGTGGCTAATACGCGCCCCTCTTGTTTTGAAGTATTTGAAACATTTCATGCCTGCAAAACATTACCAATTTGTTTTAAATGCTGTGATTGGTCATGGCAAGTATGTATGTATGTATGTATGTATGTATGTATGTTTGACCCACCAGTGGCTGGTAGGTCTTTCGACCCGAGTCGGTACGGGAAGTCTCGATCGCATATTCAAATATTGTTCATGCTTAACTCATCAACAATAATTGCAGCACAACCAAGGGGTCCGTTACCACTGGCTTGGGACAGGTTTGACTCATCTTACTCCCTTCCAACTGTTCGAAACAAATAAAGAATCCTGAAAAGGTACTTAAGTAGGTAACCTACTCATGATTCTAAATTTGCCGAGATACTCCGGCTGGCTTGAACCCACAATCCATTGTATATTAGTTTTCGGATCGTTCGATGCCCTGTCCAACCCCCCACCAATCCCCTTTAATAGAGTTAAGCTATTTTGATTATTGAAATATAAATATAAGTAATTTGCACATTTTTAATATCTTACCTCGTACCATTTTAAAAGGATACTAGAATTTATTAAACGAAAAAATACTTATCTGTATTCGTAAATTTTGAAAGAGTCCAACATTTTGAACTAATAAATTAATAATACTTGGTCCATCTCAAAATACTTTTTCTGTAGGCTTTCCATCTGCTGGCTAACCACAACACGTTGCATTGCAATCCACATTTAAATCGTAGCAAGCCGTAACTCAAAAATACGAAACGCAGTTCAAAAAAAGCAAAACGAAAAATTGGTGGCGTTAAGTTAAACGTTTAGGAAAAACAAATTTCTTCACCCATCTTGTTAAAAAACCTTTCTTTTTTTCATCCAACACTATTTTTTCCATTTTTTGTAACGAAACAACCTGATATTCACTTTTTCTTGGAATTGGATTGATTCTATCAACCGCACTTTTGGAAACACAACACAAATCACCGACTTTTCAACGGTATTGATGAAAGAATCAAACACTTCACAAATTCGATTCAATTATTGAACATTTTCAAAACTAAAATCATTTTCATAAGTCACCAAAAACACTTCCTAAAAACCATTTTATTTCCCGTTAACTCCTCATTGAATAAATAAAAAACACTCCCTAATATTTCAAGAAAAACACCCAGCCTGACGTATTTCCAGGAGAGGCAGCCTTCCGTATTTCGATTCACTATTTCTTCGATTCCTATCACTAGCCGAAGTTTTCTTCCTCTTCACTCGGTCGAAAACATTGGATCCTTCCCTAATTCCAGGGAATTACATTACAACCTTGAAATTGTTTGTTCCCAAAATTTTGAACGGTTCATTCATTTGTAAATCAAGGACCGAAAACCATATCAAATGATCGCTTCGCTCGCGTATCAAATGACCCAAAGACACAGTCTGTCTCCCAGCAGCACCGAAAATATTCTATCTCAAGCTATGCACTCCCCCAACCAGGTTTCAGCATTCTGAATCAAACCCTGCTGTGATTGGTCATGGCAAGTATGAATTTTTCCTTAAAATGCTCCTGTGTCGTGATAATTTCACAATTAAGGTTTTTCTTCATTTTGATCTAAATTTTAAAACACTTTCAATAAGGTGTTACCAAGCAGAGAAAAACGAATAAGACAATATTTTCTGACACATCGATAGAGGAGAATCTAAATTATTATTTTATGCTAAAATATCATACTGAACTCGCTAAGGTATGCTTTTTATGGGTATGTTCTATCACGGCCCATGCGCTCGTTATAACGCGCCAATCGTAGTAGGCTGAAAATAGCATAAATTTTGAAATGAAAAAAGTCTAAAACCATATTTTGAGCATTAATTCAGCCCAAAAAATCTATTTTTAATTTTTTTCAAATTTTGATTAGTCCATTTTGATTTTCTTTTCAGTCAAAGTGTCTATAAGTATTGGTGTGTTTTCGGTCTTCGACTGCTCTCGGGTGTGTTCGGCTGCTAGGCGCGTATTGAATACACAGCGGCGCGTATTTGCAACACAGTTTTGTTCTGTAGCTTTGAATATGGTTTTTAAAATTCAAGTTTTTGAAGCAACTATAGCAAATTGAGTAATAAAAAATCATAGGCATTTGTAGCAAACACTTTTCTTCAACGATTACACCCATTTTTTACACCATTTGTACGTGGAATACATAGAAAATCAGCGATTCGCTTAGGTGGCGCATGATAGGGCATGTTCCCCTAATAGTATAATTTATTACAGGCTATCTGGTGACATAGGCGATCTGGTGAATAATTTATCAAATAATATTGTGCTTTTCCTTTAATGATTACTTTTTCTTACAACTACAGTAATTATTGTTATAATCATTTTTCATCATAATTATGTATCATTATGTAATAATGTGAACAATAAGTAGATATTATTATGGAATTAGACATCCATATATTTTTATATCAATTTTATTTGAAATAACATATTATATAACTTATTTCCATCCGTATTTCTTATGCAAACTTATATTTGGGCGGGATTCGACCAGACCGAGCTGAACGCCATCAGCATTTGTTTTAAAGATACTGGAACTTTTTGAGCAAATATTTTCAACTAGAGACAAAATCATTTATGTTTATTTTTCAGAGTCGACAGTTTATAATCCGAAGAATTCATATAATCCGAAGAATTTATTGTAACCAATAGTATTCGTGTTTTAGATCTAGAATATGAATTGCAAGAGATTCAATTTCTGTTATTTCAAAATATTATCATGGCGCGGTTTGGTCGGAGCCCGGCTGTCTTTTTTAATTTTGTACTAAATTATATTATTTTAATACAATGTCATACATATTACATGATTTACACTATAATATTATATTCATATTATATTTCATTACGTGATATATCTACTGTATTATATTAATATCTAGGGAAGGGGCATCTGGGTATCCTCGTTTTACAAAAAGAGCGGGTTACCGTGTATGCTAGCACCGTATTGAATACTAGACGTTCCTCAATTTATGTCAAGGGAATTTGGCATGGTTGAGGAAAATAAAGTATTTGATTACTTTTTGTAAAATAAGGACGCACTCTTTTTTCGGAAGCCTTGGCGGCGGGATTATAATTTACATGCTATCGTGGTTAGTCAACAATATGGTTATAGCTTTTCGAGACTTTTCCCCTTTTCACCCTGGATACCGTTAGTGCCTCTGCTTACGATTCCATTCCCTTAGAAGTCTCATTGAGTGGTTATGATTGTGTTGCGTGGTAGCCAAGATGGACGTGTGGGTTATTTTTTTGCCACAACCGCGGCGCTGCCGTAAACCCAAGGTGGATTCAATACATACATACATACAGTAGTTTTCAAATGACGATGTCCACGGACTTTAAAAATGTGCTTTCGAGAAAAACGCGTTTGAAGTTTCTGCTCTTGCTTTCTTGCAGTATTAGATAGAAGGAGATAAAGGCCTATAATTTCTACAGTTTTGCTTCAATTGACTTGAAAATTTGACACAACATTCTTGAAATGTTTTACAATAAGAAAATAAAAAAAATTGATTTTTTTAAAGTGTTAGACCCTACCCCCCCCCCCCCCCCCCCCTTAACAGCTTTAATAGAAAACAAACTTTCGCTAAAGTCAAGTTGAACTGATTTTAGCAGCAGTGTGTGAAGCATTACAAAAATCAGTACCAGTAGATAGTGAGGACATATCTACACAATAGTAAGAAAAGATGTTTTATTTCAAGTTCATCTGAATTTTTGGGATATTTTTTTTTTGCAAAAATTTTATTTGTCATGCATATTTTTATTAGAAATTCAAACTCGGTGCGCTAAAAAATGCGATTATAAAGAATTTTTAAGTGTTAGAACAACCTTTAAAAGTTATAGAAGGTGTAAACATTTTTGAATTTTAAATATTTCAAACAAAATTTACAAATATTTAGATCAAATCATGTTCATTGCAAAACTTTACGTCACATTCGAAACATGTGAGAATGAATAAGTAAACTAAAGAAGATTGCTTTCCAGAGGAATATTCTAACAAGCTGAGAATTGATAGCTTTTAACGAAACAATTTTCTCCAATCGTTGAATATTGCAACTGCTTGTTAGGCAAAAAAAAGATCCAAAAATCACAAAATAAGATAAATTTAAAAGGGATGCAAACAAAAATTTGTGAAGAAATTAAAAAACTATCTACTTTGCTTTAAATGAAAAGAATTAGAAATAAACAAACATTCAGCGTAAGTTATCTGACTCATTATGAAAATTAAATTTAAATATATTTTATAAGTACAAGTTTTTCTCTGGAATGTTTTTTCACTTGATTTATGAAAATTGAAATGTATACTAAAAATCTCAAAACAAACTGTTCTAATTATTTATATCAATTTTTGTCTAGGTGGATTTTTCAGTCAAGTGGACAAGCTCAACAAGCTCAATGATCGGACTTTTCTGGGGACTGAGACAAGAGAATTTTCTTAAAAAATGTTCGATTGATCATATGTTTTCTTTAACATCCACCAGTGGACGATTTCTATGTTTTATCAGGTAATTGTTGAAAATTTGAGCCCATGGTTTGTGGCTCAGCAACAAAGTCAGACAGTTATTTTTTTCAAACATTTCTAATTTTTTTGCTCTTCTATATTCAGTTTATTTTTCTTCTTTTATTTTTAACAGTTGCAACTCACGTTTGGGTAATTCGTGTTTTGACGATCGTAGGTGGAACTAGCAATCACTAATGTAGGGTGTAGCTTTGTGAGGACTTAACTGAGATAGCAAATTAAGATAAACTCCATTGGCGATTCCAATAGAATGAAATATTCCCCTAAAAAAAGTATTGACGATTTACACTTCAAAACGACTCTCAGAGGGCCCGATCAAAATGATGATGTTAGGAACTCGAGTGTCAAAACAAGGAGTTATTTTCCTAAACACATGACAGTTTTGGAGAATTTCGCAGTTAAATAAAATATTTAGTCAATTGAGATTGGGAAATATTGTAAGAAAATGCGAATTCTAGAATCGGTTGTTCTTTTCGGACAAGTTCATCCTTTAAACTTCGTAATTTTTAGTTTCCCGGAAAAAAATTGTAAAGTGTTTGCTCACAAAGCCCTATGTAAACAAGTTGATCTGAGTAGAAAAAAAACTTTTAATGACGACAAAAAAATGGATCGTTATTTAGGAGTTTGAAGCCAATTTTTACTCTTAATGTCAGTAAATGATCTATTTCACAGACTGTTGAAAGAATATTTGTTATTTAATTATTTTTGAAAATCCTAACTAGACAACGGCCGAATAACGTATATGAACGTTTTCAACTATTCGGCCAAACGAATATTCGGCCGAATATTCCATAGAGTTTTCAATGAAAAACCCTAAAGCGCTTATTTTAATTTACTTCTACTTCTTCCATTTCAATACCCCTTATGTTTTGAGTCGATTATTTTCAACCAGATGATGTATTACAAGGTCTTTTCAAGTAAGGTTTCTCTCTGATTTTCAAAATGTCCCCAATGACTGAAACTATATCAAATGACTTGTCGCTTCTGGGGCGTTAATCACTAAAGATTTGTGAATCCTGTGAAATCTGGAACAAAACGTGTCTAAACACGTTCCAAGCAATGTGAAGTTGCTTATTACTTACTTACTTACTTAATGATCCCGCGCCGATCCTCCGGTGCATAGGGCCGTGGTAAAAGACCTCCACTGTTGACGATCCGGAGCCAGCGTCTTCACCTGGTCCCAGTCAAGATTCTCGTCGACAGTTCGGATTTCAGCGGCTAGGCTTCGCCGCCACGAGTTTCTGGGCCTGCCTCTTCTTCGATGTCCTTCTGGATTCCAGTCAAGCGCCTCTCTGCAAATCTCGTTTTCATCTTTTCGCAGCGTGTGCGTTGCTTATTATGAATTAGATAAACATCGAACTTGTGCAAGATTTCTTAAAAGTAGTTGTTAAAAAAACGATGATTTTCAACCTAAAGCTAAGCATACTTTCTACTGCACTTTTCCACATGGTTGGGCAATTCAGTACGATAATTGAAAAATTTGTAAGAGCAAATGGCAAATCTCCAAAAAATCTAGGCATTATTCTAAAACGTACAAAAGAAAAAAGGATGGATATAACTTTTAATTCAAAGTTTTTATGGAGTCACAGCAGCAGTGTTTAAATTGTATCTGAGGACCAAACACAAATTTATGTTCATTTGATTTTTTTAAATCGTTTTCAACCACAAAATCTAAAATTTTTCAAAGATTTTTGATAGTGTTTTCTGTTACCTGAAACTTGACTTTTAAAATAACGAAAAAAAATGATTTGGTCGAAGTTATAAAGAATTTAGCCGATTGTCCTTCTTCGGCACAAAATCATTATATTTGATTTTTTTATCACTCCATCACAGTTTTTGCGTGAGGGCAGATTCCAGATCCAACTAAAATAGAGTATAAACTTTTTGGGACCTATTGAAGTGCTTTGCAGAGAAAACAGTCGCATTTGGAGGCCGTTTCCTTTGTATATTTAGCCATTCATCGAGGCAATCGTTATGAAACCGTGAGTAATTTCCAGTCTGTCCAGATCGTTAGACACTTTAAGTAGTAGACATCAAATTTTTCAAATATATCTTCTTGTTTATCTCCAGAAAATAAAGGCAAGACTTTTCAACAAAAGGTTTCTGACTGGAAGTGACCGCTAAAAAGGTTCATTTTGCTATTCATTACGAAATTTTTCAAAATATCTCCCCACTAGCAGTCCAAATATTTTGTGCACGGTTTGACCACCGTATTTTGTTTATTTTACCGGTGGGCAGCTTTTCAACCTAGTAGAAATGATGTCAGACCTTCTTATTAGTCAACTAGACGAACCACTTAGAAAAGTTTATCTTTTTTATAACTTCTTTTATTGATATTTTCGGATTGAGCATGACAAAACCTCTCACATTCCTTAACTCCATGGAATCAATCATCTTAATTTTTATTCAAACTGTAGTTCACTATTGGATCCTCTAGGACTCCAATGAACGATTGTCTGTGTGAATGTTGATCGAGAGGACGTCGAGTGGATACAGCTGATGTGGTACGATGTTTTTGGCTGCTTCTTCTGCGTGCTAAACAATTTTTTTCAATGGTTTCCAAAAAAAATGCCGACGATGGGACTCTTTTCATGCTGGATATCTACAGGAGCGATCAGTTTGTATAACTTACGTTTGTATTCATAATAATAAAAAGGCCTTAAAGTTACTTTATTTATAATGTGATTGAATATGAATGAATTAATTCTTCAAGAGAATGTTTTGATTTTTGTCTGTCGAATCAGTTAGGATGCTTTTCAGTTTCAAAATAAACAAAACAAAAAATAACATTTTTATCAATATTTCAAGTTAATTCGATATCCTGAGCAAATTTATTAGTGTAGTCAGTTTGTTCCCTTTGATTTACTTTTTTTTCTCAAAATTCTTAATAAATATGAGCACTGTTCCATTCAATAGTACATCTTTAATGATAGCAAGAGCTGTTTTACATGCTGCCATGAACTCACAATTGCTAAATGTAGGTCACATAAACGTACAAAGTCTATGCGCTCGCCGAATGAGCAAATTTGATGAATTGAAACATATATTTTTAAATGGTAAAACTGATATAATTTGCTTGACGAAAACATGGATGGATGACACGATAAGTGATACTTTAATAGCACTCGATGGATTCAAAGTAATACGTAACGACCGAAATCGCCATGGAGGTGGGATCTGTGTCTACGTGCGGGATCATATAAAATTTAAAGTTCTCTCTCATTCCAATTATGACTATTCCAACACTTCTTCGCAAACAGGATTTTTATTAATCGAGCTTAATGCCGGTTCTTATAAATTTATGATGGGTGTTTACTATAACCCTCCGCGCACCGACTGTTCAGAGCTCTTGGTTGAACATTTTGAAAAATTTGGATTAGGCTACGAGCACTCTTTTTTGATTGGCGATTTTAATATCGACATTCTAAAGCATTCAACATCGTCTCAGCGCTTCAACGATTGCATCGCATGCTTGTCAATGAGTTGTATTAATACTGAACCGACATACTTTCATTCAACTGGTTGTTCATTGCTAGCATTGCTTGTCACCAATTCTGCTAGTATGGTTGAAAAATTCAATCAAATCCCAAGTAACCAAAAGTTCCATAAAACAGGCTCTTAAAAGCTTACTCAGCTTTGTTTAATGAATGAGTAGCATTCTACTCAGCCTCAAATTTAAGTTCTTATCGATACTTCTAAAGTCCATAATAGAAGCTGAGTAGAAGGCTATTCAGCCTCCACATGAGACCTCGAAAAAAAAATGAAAAAAGAAAAATTCGTTTCTTGCTATGGTTTTTTTTTACCTTTTAATATTAATCTGATGTTGCTTTAACTGTGAATGAGTTTTAGACTTACTTTAAAAATTTGTATGCTTGGGGATTTGAACCTGAATCAGCGAGGTGAAAACTGAACACGCTACCTCTGTACCATGGCCAATGCTTAGATTGCTGTTATTTTAAACATCAATATGAAATAAACTTGGAATTATCGACTTTTCAAAGCAGGCGATAATAAAAAATGTAAACATTCGTACTTGATCACCAAAAGATGTTTCAACTTTTTCCAAAACAAACTAGGAGGAATTGAAATTGAACGTGAGTATTTTTATGTTTTAAGTTGTTTTTCGTGATTAATTTTCTTTCTATTTGTTTTCTGTTTTAGTTTCAAAAATGGAGAGCGCTTAATTCCTCATCAAGAGATATATATCATTGCCTGGAATTTCTCACCACGATTTCATTTTTTGCACACTGAACTTTACTTTTACTGAACGGAATTCAAGTTATTGATTCCGGGATTATAATAACTTCAATAACTTAGCTTTGAACGAGTGCTAACGGAATTATGGGGCATGTATTGGGCGATCAAAAACCAATTTCTAAGACGTACATATAACTTTATTAACTAGATAGCTTCAAACAATATTCACAAAATAAAGTGTTGAATTTTTTTTCGAGTAGTTCCTTAGTTTTAATCAAGATGTGTCTATGGTAAGCTGCGTTTATAAGGTCGACTTACACTTTTCAGTGTAGGTGTTTTATTGAAACATATAAGTTAAAGTAGCAATCAGTTTATTTTTTCACATGACTTTGTATTAAAGATTAACAAACTGTTATATCAACATTTCATTTCGGCCACCTTCTTCAAAAGATTTCATATTCATTAAGCAATCTTAAAAGTTTATTTTTTATTCTTTATTTTAACTTTCAAGACCACCCCGAAAAAAGCCCCCTAATGATTCGGTTAAAAGTGACCATCAATTTAAAAACCGCTGACATCTTCCTTATTCATTAGTCCGAAAATTATGAAAATAACCGAAACCCTTTTCTCTCTCGGCAACACACTCCCAGGCGAGGTGTTAAATCTTTTGACAACTGCAAGCAATTTATTACCTTTCAAACTCCCGGTCGGAGGTGATCCAAAACGTTTAAGGGGTCCAATGTTTACAGTTTAAGTCTGCTGCCTGGCTGCCTTCCTGGCCTAGCTGTCAAAGGGCCTTTCACCACCACTCTACTGTACATGGTAGAGGTGAAAAAAGGGCGGAACATTTTGATAGCGCGGTTTTCATTCTCGAGGTAGGCGCACATTTCCATTTTCATCTCGGGAATCGCGGCGGGGACGAAGAGCTTGAATTGTCTGTTGTCAGCCCGTAGGATTGTAGGTGGTGCCAAACTGAGAAACTCCATTTGCGGCGGGTGGAGCACTGACTGACAAAAGCTAAACTAACTTCTATGTAGAGGTCCCGCTCCTAAGTATTGACACCATGTTGTCAGTTTAGGAACAGTTTCCTTTCTCTCTAAATTGAGTTCACGCTTTTCTGAAATTTGTATGGAGTAACGTGACGGCACAAACGGCGTCGATAGGCTGGCCCTTTTGAATGCATTTGTAAAGTCGTTTAATCAATGTTTTGAATATGCTAACTGGAAGAAATGGTTGCATAAACGGTTGTCGGAATTTGAGTTGTCGATCCTTCCATAGAAAAAGTTGCAAATATTCAATGCCGATTTAGCAAATATCTATGTCGAAAATGCGCTGAAAAGTGTACTCTATCAAATATGATATGATTTGGCATTAAGACTCGAGCTCCCAAGTAAAATGATGCATGACCACTACATTCAAGCGAAACAAGAAAAACATTTTATGGGATTTTTCATACTATTGGATAATTTATCCCGAAAAAAAAATCTAGTGAGAATCGAACTCACTCGGGTTGCCAGTCCGATATCTTACCCAGTGCACCATCTAAGTCGGTTAGCAAAGAAAGTTTATTGTCATATTCCTTCTGCCACCGCCATAATGGGACACCCTATATTACAAAGCTTGTTAATGCCGGTCCGGCATAGAATCTTATACCGATAGCTCCATCTCCAAGGAAGTTCATTATTGGGACAGAGTCAGTTTTGTGGATGTGCATATACATTAGGGTGTCCCAAAATTGCATAACTTCTGGGAATCTGGGGGCTCACCCTCCAAATGGTAGATTATGATGTGCAGAACAAACTTTTGTATGGAGCCGACTAAAAAAAATCATGTTTAGAGGTTCCGCAAGCGCGATCTTTAAAAAAAGTCCACTTTCAAAAGATTTGATTTTAAATAAATTCTGGGTCCAAAAATTTTCATAAAATTTATATATTTTATATTTTTTTAATTTTGTTTGAGTTAAAAACTACACGTAAAAAATACAAAATGAACCAAATTTGTATCAAAATGTAAAACTAGCATGCTATTTTCAAGAAAAAAAATTTTTTGGTCCAAAAATTTTGAAATCAACTGACCAAAATGTGTACCAAGCGTAAAATATTTTTGATACCAATGCCATCAAAAGATGTGGATTTTTGTGCACTTAAACTTTGCTTAACAAAAAATGTGGTTTGTATCAACGTGTGAACAGCTATCCACGATTTAATGCTTAACAAAAATCACAAATTAGGATATTTTTTATTTAATTTATCAATTTTGTCTTAATAAATACCTACTTTAAAATCAAAATACTTGCAAAAAAAGATTCGGATGGTTTAAAGGAGTCATCAGAAGGCCATATACCGAATTTGAGCAGAATCGGACAACAGGAAGGAGTTGCACTGAATCTCAAGTGTGAAAGGGATTCTGAGACATAGTGTTCTAAAGAAGCATAAAAAACTGGTTTTTCATCATACATTTTTGTCTTTACCAATCGATTGCTTGATTATGTAAGTTTTATTAAAATTTCAATTAAGACTAACATTTCACCTGAAGACTGCAACTCGATTGAACTTAAAACAAAAAAGTTATGACTGTTCAAAGATTGTATTTTGGTTACAAATTGTCCTGTAAAACGCAATGAGTAAAAAGTACTCATTGTGTGTTAAACGACAATTTGCCACAAAAATACAATCTCTCTCAATCTTGGAACAGCCATAACTTTTTTGTTTTAAGTCCAATCGAGTTGCAGTCTTCAGGTGAAATGTTAGTCTTAATTTAAATTTTAATAAAACTTACATAATCAAGCAATCGATTGGTAAAGACAAAAATGTATGATGAAAAACCAGTTTTTTATGCTTCTTTAGAACACTATGTCTCAGAATCCCTTTCACACTTGAGATTCAGTGCAACCCCTTCCTGTTGTCCGATTCTGCTCAAATTCGGTATATGGCCTTCTGATGACTCCTTTAAACCATCCGAATCTTTTTTTGCAAGTATTTTGATTTTAAAGTAGGTATTTATTAAGACAAAATTGATAAATTAAATAAAAAATATCCTAATTTGTGATTTTTGTTAAGCATTAAATCGTGGATAGCTGTTCACACGTTGATACAAACCACATTTTTTGTTCAGCAAAGTTTAAGTGCACAAAAATCCACATCTTTTGATGGCATTGGTATCAAAAATATTTTACGCTTGGTACACATTTTGGTCAGTTGATTTCAAAATTTTTGGACCAAAAAATTTTTTTTCTTGAAAATAGCATGCTAGTTTTACATTTTGATACAAATTTGGTTCATTTTGTATTTTTTACGTGTAGTTTTTAACTCAAACAAAATTAAAAAAATATAAAATATATAAATTTTATGAAAATTTTTGGACCCAGAATTTATTTAAAATCAAATCTTTTGAAAGTGGATTTTTTTCAAAAATCGCGCTTGCGGAACCTCTAAACATGATTTTTTTTAGTCGGCTCCATACAAAAGTTTGTTCTGCACATCATAATCAACCATTTGGAGGGTGAGCCCCCAGATTCCCAGAAGTTATGCAATTTTGGGACACACTAATATACATACATATTATTCTAGGTTATTCATTTTTGTTACTGACTGTATAGGATTTGAAGATTAAATCATATCGTAGATCTTCGAAAGCGTCTTATCCCATCGTCCGTTTCAAAGTGTTGCAAAGCACTTTGAGACCCACATGTCATGAACTTGGGTTCCCGGAATGCAAATGTAGATCATGCGCGATCACTGCAACGGTTTATCGTCGGATCCAATCAGAACAGTCTCTCAAAAATCGTGGGAATATGCTGCACAACGGTTGTTCCGGATAAAAACAAAACCACTGACAGCTTCAGCATCAGCAGCAACAACAATAAACATCATCGTCCGGATGGTTCTGTTTATGTGCCTGTTGCCAGCACATCACGGTCAAGTTTATGTGAATCTTGCAGTCCATGTTGAAGTGTGCTGAACAATCGTCTTGGGTAGGTTAAGGTGCCGCCAAGCAAAAGTGGCAGCAGCAGTAGATCTACATCAATTTAGTTCACAAGAACCTTTCGGAAGCCCCCGGGAAGACTTCTGCAGACGACAACAACGCGCGGAGAAGACGCCGATACTTATTGTCTGGGGGCGCAAAACAAAGTCGGAAATGCAAAATATTTGCACTTGTACGGCAATCGTAAACAAACACTTGTTGTTTGTTGCTGCGCCTAGCGTTTGTGCTTATTCCCAGGCAGGCAGCGGCCAGACAGACGTCAACATAAACATATGCGCGCAATTTGAGCTCTAAGGAATGACTTTTTTCACTGTTTCTTCTTTTAGCCGTGCCCAGAAGTGATCTGTGAAGTGATCTTGAGCAAGAAAGTGCAGTTACCTACATGCAACTTCGATATGCACAGCACGCGTCTTGGCCAGTACATTACCTATGGGATTTGAAGCGCCAAGTCTGGAGTGTAGTTTTTTGTTTGTTTTAATTCTCAGTTTCAAAACTTAATGTATTACACACATTTTTTGTATGATTGTCTCCAATCGTCTTAGCCATCCAAATTTGGCATGGATGCTCACTAGGACCAGAAATGGTTGAAAATGTTTTCAGATTCAGAAATAGCCCCTTTTGAAGAAGTCCTGCTTACTAAGCCAATACTGTTTTAGCAATATTGACGTTATTATGCGTTGGTTTGAAATGAAAATTTGCAACGGGAGATGCGAACAATCGATTTCAGTAATGAAATTTTGTGTAAAGGATCGAAATGAAAATTCTTATACGAGAGTTTTAAGAGACGGGTAATCGATCCCCAATTTCAAATTTTGAATCAAACAGGCAGAAAAAACGTTCGTTCATATTAACTGCTTGATATTTTTCAACGGATCGAGATAAGGTTTTATGGAACCGTCAACCGGTCTCTGGGTTACACTTATGCAACTGCTCAATATTTTTGCCATAATGGCATGATTATGCATCCAAATGAGATGAAAATTTGGACACAGGTGTACTATTGAACGGTCAATCAATTTCTTGTTTAAAACTTTGCTATCGAATCTTGAGCACGGCTAATGCGCCAACATCACTGTTCCGAGAAAAATGCGATCAAAGTTTTACAATATCCTTCAGTTAACGTTGTTCAATCAAAATGTGGGTCTCCGAACGTATTCTACCACCCAGCTGATAACTCCAATTGTTTACATTTGGCGCATTTGCCCTTTTCAATAGTCAGTACCGATTTTAGGAGAAGGTATACACAGTAAACTTTCTGTGGGTTGGTGGTTTTAGCATTTGTAAGATGCTAGCCATCATATCCTTGAAAAATATACGCTTAGAGTTAATAAAAAAGAATTTCTTCGAAGAACATCAAGTTTCATTGAGATCCTATATGTGTTTGTATTTTTTTTATCAGCTTTGGTTTTCAAAATAGCTTTTAGATAGAAAAAAAATCCGAAAAAATTTGTAGAACATTACAGAGTTTTTTTCATTTATGAGTCCACTACAGAATTTGACAATGGTTTTAAAAATAAAGGTTTTAATTAAAAAATAACCTTTCCCCAGGACCGCAAGTAGTTTTGTCTTCTGAGAAAAAAGTCAAAGATGTTTTTTTTGTCAATTATTCCCAATTTTGGAAAAGAAAAGGGAATTTTGACGAAATTTTATTGAAAGCTCAAATCAAAGTTTTTCTTTCAGGCCTGAACAAATTTCAAATGAGGGTTCAAAAATGCCAAGCGAAAAGTTTTCTATTAAACTTAAAATTTCAAATTTTTTATCAAATTTTCAAGCAGAATTTAAATAAGTCAAGAGCAATAGTCTCGATATCAAAACCTCGAAATCTCATCCCAGGTTCACAGTGCTATAACTGATTTCAAAAAACAATCCACTTATTGTTTGTGATTTAATCCCAAATATTGAATTCCAATATAGTTAGGCTAAGCTTGTCAGATTGTCCGGATTTTACTCAGATTTTTTCACTCGATTTGCAAAACCAATCAAAAATTTGGTTGAGGGTTCTGATACAAATTTCGCTTTTAAGTTTAAAATTCATAACCATTCTTATCTGGAATCTTAATTCAGGTTTCTAATTTAGGTTCAAAATGCAGAATTCAGACTAGACAAATCAAGATTCAATTTGAATTTAAGATTTTTTAATCGATATTGAATTTTCAATGTTAAAATAAGGATTTAGATTGATATTTGATTCAATGTATATCCAAATGATATAAAATATGATCTGGATTCATTTCCAAGAATTTGTTTTTTGCAAAATCTAAATTTAAATTTTGGAAACATGCTTTAGGATTTAAATGATGAAATATGCAATTATTGATGATAATGTGTGTTTATCAAAGAACTTTAATTTCATCATCGATTTTCAATCATTCATATTTAAACAAGCAAAACACATGGTGGTGCTATTCTGATTTCGCTTACTGTATAAATAAAGCTTATCATTTCATAGCTTTAAGAATGTGTTTTCAAAAGATTCAATTTTATACGAAGAACAGGTGATGTAAAAGAACTTAAAATTGAAAAATCAAATAATGAGATATATATATATATATTTTTTTAAATTTTATTATTCATGAATAAATGAGCAAATATATCATAGTAAAAATTTGGTTACCAAAACCTCTCCCATGAGGCGATTCTTCCTACGGCGCTGTATATTAGCTTGAAGACCCTCCGTCTCCAGGAGGAAAAGACTCTTATACAAAAAAGGATTACACTGTGACACATCTTGAATATTTTCCAGGTGGTTTTCATAAAATTGTGTTAACGAGTCTCGCGCGAGCTTTCATTACGTCGTATATTACAAAATGTAAACACAGTTTTATTGCAAAACAAAAATGCAAAAACTAACATTAACAGTTAATTGTTTTCGACTGGTGAAATTGTACAAACGGGTAAATATTTCGGCTTTTCAGTCAATTCACGGATCCAAAACACCTTCTCTTTTTATTCCGACGCTTCTTTCTTTATTTAATCTTTTTCACAGGAATCTACAACAAACATTACAATCTCTTAATGAACTAATGAACAGTAGAAAACTTACAGAAAATTAATTTTTTTTCATCTGGAGGATCAAATACAATGAAATTCGCATACACAAATTGGACACTGTTTACCATTAAGAACGCTAAATTAAAAGAAAAACTAAGACAAAAAGCTTATATAAATATTTAAAAGTGAAAATTACTGCCTAGAGCAAACTCCAAACACGATAAATGGTAAAAGTTGTCAAATTAGTATAAGCGAATTTAATTGTAATTGATCATCCAGATTTAAAAAACACAATTCTCTGTAAGTTTTCTACTGTTTTATGTTGTATTAATAGATTTTGATGTTTGTTGTAGATTCCTGTGAAAAAGTTCAAATAAAAAACAAAACGTCGGAATAAGAAAAGGTGTTTTCTATCCGTGAATCGACTGAAAAAGCCGAAATATTTTCTCGTTTGTACTAACATTAACTAGGAGCAACTTCGTTTCATTTAGAATATTTGTGGTCTGTTCAACATATTCTGGATGTGGAATATTAATTTTTCAAGTTTTTTTCCTTACGAATGCAGCCATTTTTGCTGAATCTTGATGATGTTTTATATGACGTAATAAAAGCTCACGCGAGAAGTGTGATTTGACACAAGCAGATTTAATTTTGTCTCCTGCCTTTTTTAACCTGAGGACTCCCATACAAATGATGAGGAGTGTGCCACACAAAATTCACTCATATAACGACAGAACAACAAAAAAATTACAAAATTGACCAACAGTGAAAAATAAAATTGAAAAAATTTTAAAATCAAACTGTATGTTAGAACATTTTCGATATTCACCGGTTATAAACTTGGACAACTTCTTCTAAGTTGCTTGAGAAAGAAAATAATGACGTGAGAATGAATTTAAACACTTAAAACGATACATTCAAGTCTGAATTAGGCGACGTCTACCAAGTCAGATAGTATGATGAAAATTAACTGGAACCTTTTTTCACTTCTTACTACTTTTTTTTTAAATTTAACAGTTTTTTGTAATTTTTTTTTATATTTCTGTCGTTTTTGTCATTTTCAAAAATTTTGTAATTTTTGTACTTTTTGTAATTTTTGTAATTAATGTTATTTTTGTCATTTTTGTCATTTTTATCATTTTTGTCATTTTTGTAATTTTTGACATTTTTGTCATTTTTGTTATTTTTGTCATTTTTGTCATTTTTGTCATTTTTGTCATTTTTGTCATTTTTGTCATTTTTGTCTTTTTTGTAATTTTTGTAATTTTTGTAATTTTTGTAATTTTTGTAATTTTTGTAATTTTTGTAATTTTTGTAATTTTTGTAATTTTTGTAATTTTTGTAATTTTTGTAATTTTTGTAATTTTTGTAATTTTTGTAATTTATGTCATTTTTGTCATTTTTGTCATTTTTGTCATTTTTGTCATTTTTGTCATTTTTGTCATTTTTGTCATTTTTGTCATTTTTGTCATTTTTGTCATTTTTGTCATTTTTGTCATTTTTGTCATTTTTGTCATTTTTGTCATTTTTGTCATTTTTGTCATTTTTGTCATTTTTGTCATTTTTGTCATTTTTGTCATTTTTGTCATTTTTGTCATTTATGTCATTTTTGTCATTTTTGTCATTTTTGTCATTTTTGTCATTTTTGTCATTTTTGTCATTTTTGTCATTTTTGTCTTTTTTGTAATTTTTGTAATTTTTGTAATTTTTGTAATTTTTGTAATTTTTGTAATTTTTGTAATTTTTGTAATTTTTGTAATTTTTGTAATTTTTGTAATTTATGTCATTTTTGTCATTTTTGTCATTTTTGTCATTTTTGTCATTTTTGTCATTTTTGTCATTTTTGTCATTTTTGTCATTTTTGTCATTTTTGTCATTTTTGTCATTTTTGTCATTTTTGTCATTTTTGTCATTTTTGTCATTTTTGTCATTTTTGTCATTTTTGTCATTTTTGTCATTTTTGTCATTTTTGTCATTTTTGTCATTTTTGTCATTTTTGTCATTTTTGTCATTTTTGTCATTTTTGTCATTTTTGTCATTTTTGTCATTTTTGTCATTTTTGTCATTTTTGTCATTTTTGTCATTTTTGTCATTTTTGTCATTTTTGTCATTTTTGTCATTTTTGTCATTTTTGTCATTTTTGTCATTTTTGTCAATTTTGTCATTTTTGTCATTTTTGTCATTTTTGTCATTTTTGTCATTTTTGTCATTTTTGTCATTTTTGTCATTTTTGTCATTTTTGTCATTTTTGTCATTTTTGTCATTTTTGTCATTTTTGTCATTTTTGTCATTTTTGTCATTTTTGTCATTTTTGTCATTTTTGTCATTTTTGTCATTTTTGTCATTTTTGTCATTTTTGTCATTTTTGTCATTTTTGTCATTTTTGTCATTTTTGTCATTTTTGTCATTTTTGTCATTTTTGTCATTTTTGTCATTTTTGTCATTTTTGTCATTTTTGTCATTTTTGTCATTTTTGTCATTTTTGTCATTTTTGTCAATTTTGTCATTTTTGTCATTTTTGTCATTTTTGTCATTTTTGTCATTTTTGTCATTTTTGTCATTTTTGTCATTTTTGTCATTTTTGTCATTTTTGTCATTTTTGTCATTTTTGTCATTTTTGTCATTTTTGTCATTTTTGTCATTTTTGTCATTTTTGTCATTTTTGTCATTTTTGTCATTTTTGTCATTTTTGTCATTTTTGTCATTTTTGTCATTTTTGTCATTTTTGTCATTTTTGTCATTTTTGTCATTTTTGTCATTTTTGTCATTTTTGTCATTTTTGTCATTTTTGTCATTTTTGTCATTTTTGTCATTTTTGTCATTTTTGTCATTTTTGTCATTTTTGTCATTTTTGTCATTTTTGTCATTTTTGTCATTTTTGTCATTTTTGTCATTTTTGTCATTTTTGTCATTTTTGTCATTTTTGTCATTTTTGTCATTTTTGTCATTTTTGTCATTTTTGTCATTTTTGTCATTTTTGTCATTTTTGTCATTTTTGTCATTTTTGTCATTTTTGTCATTTTTGTCATTTTTGTCATTTTTGTCATTTTTGTCATTTTTGTCATTTTTGTCATTTTTGTCATTTTTGTCATTTTTGTCATTTTTGTCATTTTTGTCATTTTTGTCATTTTTGTCATTTTTGTCATTTTTGTCATTTTTGTCATTTTTGTCATTTTTGTCATTTTTGTCATTTTTGTCATTTTTGTCATTTTTGTCATTTTTGTCATTTTTGTCATTTTTGTCATTTTTGTCATTTTTGTCATTTTTGTCATTTTTGTCATTTTTGTCATTTTTGTCATTTTTGTCATTTTTGTCATTTTTGTCATTTTTGTCATTTTTGTCATTTTTGTCATTTTTGTCATTTTTGTCATTTTTGTCATTTTTGTCATTTTTGTCATTTTTGTCATTTTTGTCATTTTTGTCATTTTTGTCATTTTTGTCATTTTTGTCATTTTTGTCATTTTTGTCATTTTTGTCATTTTTGTCATTTTTGTCATTTTTGTCATTTTTGTCATTTTTGTCATTTTTGTCATTTTTGTCATTTTTGTCATTTTTGTCATTTTTGTCATTTTTGTCATTTTTGTCATTTTTGTCATTTTTGTCATTTTTGTCATTTTTGTCATTTTTGTCATTTTTGTCATTTTTGTCATTTTTGTCATTTTTGTCATTTTTGTCATTTTTGTCATTTTTGTCATTTTTCACTCTTCCACCCGTTGTTTCTTATGCCTGTTTATCAAACTTTAAAAAACCATTCCTCCCATCGAAGCGCATCATCGCAGTGGTCATTCGCTGACTTCTTCTACGCGCTTGAAACCTGGCGAAGAAAAAGTGTTAAACTGATTTGCATTGAATGGTACTTCTGTTGGGATGCTGCTGAGCTCCTCACGTTTCTTCACCAGCAGCAGTCGATGTTAGAAGATGTTTTCGAAAGATAGTCCAGCTGCTTCCATCATCTTCGAACCTGTACAAGAGCTCTACAATCATCATGACAAACGATTATGTCTCAGTTTAGAGCCAAGCACATTTGACGATGTCCGTCCTGGTTGTTCCTGATTTCTGAATCGAGTCCCAATGGGAGACTTATGATTCGTGTTTCTCTGACTCCGAGGGAAAATGGTTCGAAAATATGTGCATCTAAATTTGTTGAGATTTGTTACCTAGTTTATTTGAATGTATGATCCGACGTGGGCCGAGCGAGTGGAATATATTTTGTTACTTTGTAACGTTTCCTGGAAGGCGTTTCTTTAGACAAAGACATATTTACAGCTCTCAATAATTCGAGCATTTATGATTGATATTCAATATTCTAAAAGTAACAGAGTTTTTAATTAATAGAAATAGAAATAATTTACAAATCTAGGCACAATTGGTAGAAATGAACAAAATTTAAAGGCTGTCGAAAATTGCCCTTAAATTGATCTGGTTCCGATATATTATTTTTTTTTTAATTTTGGGGGATACGAGAAATATGACTGAGTGAATGCGGACAATTTTCAAAAGTGGTTCTCTCTTTTTAGACCATCCTACTGAGCAGAAGAAATAATTTTCAACACATTTCTAACAATCCAGAGAAAACTTTTGCGCTCAACAGACCCAACAGCTTTCGTGTTGTGCAACGCAACAATAATTTGGGTCGTTCGAATTTTCCAAACAAAAAAAAACAAACTTTCGGTTCCATATTTCATCGTCCATTCAGAAGATCCCCAAAAAGCAAGCCCCAGCAGCAACTACAATAACGTTTATTAGTTTAGAGCCCAGCGCTTTCCATTTCAGTTCGCGGCAGCGATTTGTGAGCGTGTGCATTTTTGTGCGCGCATTCATTGATACCTAACTATAATGGTTGGGAAGTTTCAAATCCACCACGCAAGGAAATGTAAGAGGAATAAAAAATTTGCTGCCCCTTCAAACTTCTCTCAGCTTCTTCACCCTTTTCTCAGTTCCTGCACCACAATGCATTACCTTTGCAAAGCTTGACGATGACTGACTGTCTATCTAGTGACTTTGAAGGCAACTTTCATCGGACGTAAAAAGAGCTCCAAAATTAAACATCCAACAAACCTGACGAAAGGTTCATTAGTCACTTTGTCAAATCTATAAGAGATGGGGTAGGGGTTTTTTTTTTGCTTTCTTTCATTCATTCAAAGTTTCCTGTCCCCGACCATTCCTTCCCCGAAGCTCCACGATTCAAGGCGATTTTCAGATGCGTGTGGATAATTTCGATTGCCAACTTTCGGCGAATGCACCCAGAAACTAACTGTTGTGTTTGGAGGAAGTGGGAAAATTTGCTTTTCTTACAATTTGGTTACCATTAAACATTCCTCCGGCATGTCTCAGTTACGTATACCTAAATGAATTTTTCTGGAAATCGTACCTCTTAAGCGTTTGTCGTCTTTCGGGCTGCAAATGCGCCCATTTGAGGTGGCTCGGGTGTGGCTGGCTTTTAAGAGGAACAACTTCTCTTGGGGCCCCAAGCTTATGATTATCTCATTTTTAGATTTATTACTTATCAGAGTTGGGGGGCGTAGAAAATTGAAAGGGATCGTAGTTTTTTTTCGTTTTAAAAAGCGAACGTGATGTTACCATTAGATTATCTAATAGAAACGTCACGATTACAAACATTTACTTCTCGGTAGGCAGGTTTTGGTACAAACAAACGTTAGGGCGAAATGATTGAGGTATTTGAGATCTTCTATCTTGAAGAGCTCTAGAATTTTGACGATGTTCGTTAATATGATGAGTTGACTTAGTTCTTGATCACAAAGCTTCAAATATTTTACCTACAAAGTAAAAACCTTTTTCGTTCAATAAAACGCATTAAATCGACCCACTATTGTGTGAAACTACTGAACCAAAGCAATCGAAAGATTTCCTGCTATTGATCCACGGTATAAAAAAAGTTCAGGTACCGGTATTTCGATAGTAACTTACTGTTTCCTTCAGTAAGCGTTTTCAATTGGTGAATGTGTATCGTTTCCCTTCCTTAAATAATAAATGTACTTAAAATTTCACTTTAATGTTCTATTATTTCTTCACTCACTAACAAAGAGGATAGCGTTCAAGTTTTCTAAGCCAGTGGTCATGAGATCGATTCTCGATCACGGCATTTAAATTACAATTTCTTGGGCTGGTGGTGTTAGCATTTGTTAAATACTAGCCATCATATTCTTGAAATATGTACACCTAAGCGTTAAGTAAATTTAGATCTCTTCAAAGAAACATAAAGTTTCACTGAGATGCTACATGTGTAAGGTTGCCGGATTTTTTTCAGCGCGTATCCCGGCCGGTCAAATCCGAGCTGTTTTATCAGCAGATTTCACATAGTATTTTGAGTTTTCGAAAACCTTTCAGATTATTTTTATGAAACTTGTTCAAAAAATTTCGTTTTGAACGGATACAACAAACTGTTTTTTTTAGTTTTATTTGAGAACAAGAATAAATACGGGATTTCCAATGAAATCCAGGCAACTGGGCTGGACCGGACTTTTCCCAAATTTCATATAAAACTAGCTGACCCGGCAAACTTTGTTGAGCCTGTAATTTTTGAGTATTTTTTTTTTATATTTTGACAGAGCTTTCTTTTCAATTTTTTCCTTGATTTTTTATGAGTAATTCCAAGATTTTGAACAAACTTGCCCGGATATAGCCCGGATTTTGGTCGACAATTTTGAGATCAAATGTCCGAATTTTGCCAGGTTTTCAGATAAAACAGCTCGGATTTGACCGGCCGGGATACGTGCTGAAAAAATTTTGCCAACCTTACACATGTTGCATCTCAGTGAAACTTTATATTTCTTTGAAGAGATCTAAATTTACTTAACACTCAGGTGTAAAGTCTGTTCCACATAGAATCTGGTCGCTTCTTTACATTTACTGCAGCGCCCCTAGTTGTCACATCGCGAATCTATTGACGGTGTTTTGATTCGGATGGTTTGTTTACTTAGTGGTGAAAATTTCATCAAGATTGAAGCATTCAGTCAAAAGTTATCGACGATGGAACCCCAAGTAACACAGATTATGCCAACTAGCATTAGGAAGTTTTATCATGGTTTAATTATGGCATTTTTTTGTGCAGCTCGTTTTATGGCGGTTTTATTATGGTCATGCAGAATGCTTATAATTTTTTTTCGACCATATGTTTTCAGATGGTTTTGAAAACGCTAATAAAACTTTTATTAAACATGCTGTTTTAGTTATTTTGAAAGAGTTGTGAATGCTTTTTTAAAACTATAATAAAACACAAACCAAGAAGTTTGCTCCAAGCTTTCTTTTGCATGTTTTATAATAGCACTCAGTGCATGATTATTAAACCGCCATAAAGCTTAGTGACAGTTCTCGTTCAAGATGTCTAAACAGGACACGCTCAGATTAGATAGCACATATTTGAATTGGAACTCCCATTTTTACACATTTTTGGTAAGTTATGCGTGTTGGTTTTGAGTTAAAATTAAAAAAATACATCTTTGAAAACTTGAAATCACCGAAAGTGGTATGAATATCTTTACAATATGAGTATTGAGTGAAAGGGCCCAAATAGTAGGAAAAAAAATTGTTGCTTGACGCCATCATTAATTCAAGATGGCGGCTTCCGCTTTTATTTTCAAAGCTGTAAATTACTGAAAATATCGTGAAACCTTCACAATATGGTTATTAGGTGAAAGTAATAAGAGAGTAGAATAAGAGTAGAAGTCAAATTTCGTTGCCCGTCGCCATCTTAAATCCAAGATGGCGGCTAACACTCAACTTGAAAATCCTGTAAATGACTGAAAATCGCATTAAACCTATATTATAGGGGTATAAGTTGAAAGAAATCAACCGGTAGAAGTTGAATTTAGCTATCTGACACCATCTTGAAATTCAAGATGGCGGCTTCCGCTAAACTTTAAAATGTAGTAAATGACTTAAAATTACATGAAACCCAGGTGGTAGTGGGTGGAAGGGCTTAACGAGTAGAAGTCGAATATTGCTATCTTACGCCATCTTGAAATCCAAGATGGCAGCTTTCTATAAACTTTAAAAATGCTCTAAATCATTGAATATCGCATGAAACCTCCAAAATATGGGTGTTTGTCAATTGGGATAAGCTATAAAAAGTTTATTTTTGCATTCTGACGCTATCTTGAAATCCAAGATGGTGGCTTCAGCTGAACTTAAAAATACTGTAAATGAATGAAAATAGAATGAAACTCCCAAATATATTGTACTAGCTGTTTTTACCCGGCCTTGCTCGGGTTCGCATAAAATAAATATCAAAATGAGTCGTTGGACTTCTCAAAATTTGGGAAGCTTTGTATTCATCATTAGATATAGAAAATTTTGCCAATTTTAGGTCATGTTAGCTTTGTAAGTTTTGTAAGTCTTTTAAAGTTTAGATTGAGATTATTTATTGTTTTTCTCGTGTTCATAATTTTGAATATAGTTATGAGCTTTGTGTTCTCAAATTTTTTTCCCTTGAATGCTTGTTCATCCTATCATAACAAACATTTTTTCCACCCACCATTTATAAGGAAGCTTGAATAGCTTTTACCTGTTTTTTTAATCTTCAGCTGATGAAATTGTTTGTTAAACTTTCACATCCCCCATTTGATAAAAATCTTTTTTTTTTTGGAGATCATCCCACTTTTCAAGTTGGCTTATCTCCCTGTACAGTGGGATATTCAAGTTTTATTTACTATGAAATTTTCAAAAAAGACTTTAGAATATTGTTGAATTATGTTTTAAAGTCACTTCGCATGTTTTCAATAGTATGTGTGTTTTTTTAAATCACTTTGCTTAATGAGTACTTGTTTTTAAATGTTGAAAGTTTTACTTATAGTTTTTTGAAGATATCGAAAGCAAACTATCTCTGAACCAAACTTGCCATTATAATTTTAAGAAAAAGATTTAATTTGAGTAATATTTCAATGTTTCCATTTTTGAACAAAATCATCCCATTAATTATTTCGAAAAGTGTTCAATGCTGTCAAGTTACATTGATGAACAAAAATGACACAAAAGTTAGAAATTGGCCAATGAAATTGAATTGTATGAAACTCAAAACCTTGGATTAAATTTCCTAATCAATTTTCTAAACCCCCGTTTGAATTCCTCGAAGGCTATCGAAGCGTTAAAATCGCAGCCTTGGACTTATTACTCTGAATCTAATTGATTTATCTTTCTCTATGAAAAATCCCAAAAATATGAAAATGATTGGCTCTTTAAAGCTGGAATTTATGAAAATCGGTTCATAAGTTTTTCAACACTCTGTAAAAATATTTGATCCGCTGAAAAAGTCAATTTATTGTACACTGTTCAGTTCACTGTATGTTTTTGTAGACCCTCAAAGCCCCCCAGAGGCGGTAAAAAGCACTTCGAAAGCCACTACAATTCTAGTCAATATATTCCTAACAGGCTAGTTGTATTTTTCAATTCAAAATGCAGGCATATTTAGCATCCCAATATCTCGTACCGGTACCACGTGCTTTTAATAGTAGGAGGACCAAAAACACCCGCCAAAATTTTCTCTTTCAAATTTTTAATGCTCAGCAAGCTTTGATTTGCTATTCAGTACACGGAACTCTGGATGGGCGTTTCTAATGCCCAGCCCATGGTGATGGTGAAAATAACCCCGCCAAAGAAAACGAAAATCGGTCAACAAAATGGGGGCCATGACTTTTGGTTCGTGGGAGAAAAAACGATAGTTGTATGGGAGGGTACCTTTCCTTAGGTGGGAGGGGCTCAAAATTATTACTAAAACCTTACCATGATCCAAACACATAACTGTACCAAATTTCAGGCTGATCGGTTAAGCGGTGTGGATTTGTATAAGGTGCATACAAACAAACATATATAGTCCAACTCATCTTTATATATTAGATTGGGTGCTAAGGCTAAATGATAGAAGTCAAATATCTGTTTTCGAGTTTCTCTGAAATCCTCCTAAATCAGACGGTTAACAGAAACAACAAAACCTTATAGTTTTCGCAAGAATAAGACCAATACAATTTAAACATAATAGCATGATAGGAATAATAGAATTACATAAATGGCAATAAAAAACAAAACAAGAAAAGTGCTAAATGCATTAGAAACATAATGAAAAAATAATAAAAGTGATTTAAAATTATCTAAATTGTATTAAAATAGTAGTTTTAATGTAGTATTACGTGAAAAAAGTTGTGTTCAAGCGATTTTCATTGATTAACAGTATTTTAAATTCAGTGGAAGCTGCCATCTTGGATTTCAAGATGGCGTCGGAAAGAAAAAAAATCGACTTCTAGTTTAGCCCTTTCACCCAATACCCGTATAGTGGTGGTTTAATGCGACTTTTTGTCAGCATTAAGCATTAAAAGTTGAGCGGATGCCGCCATCTTGGATTTCAAGATGACGTCTGATAGCGAAATTCAACTTCTACTCGTTTTGCCACTTCACCCGATACCCATTTTGTTGGGGTTTCATGCGATTTCAAGTCATTTACACCATTTTAAAGTTCAGCGGAAGCCGCCATCTTGGATTTCAAGATGGCGTCAGACAACGAAATTTGACTTCAACTCATGATTTATTCCACGGGTCATTCAAAACCAATCCCTTTTCATTCAAAAAGTCTGTCCTCATTTACTGTACTAATGATTAACAACTCAGAAATGAGGAACTCAACCTTAGCGTGTAATTGGTTGGCTTGCGAGAGAAACGTCAAATCGTAGCTTTTTTTGGGGTCATCATTAAACCATAATAAAACTATGAATTGACTCACGCCATGTTGGTTGCAAAATCGAAGGGCACAAAATGACGCCATGTTGATGGATTCACAAAGCAAGCATTGGAAATTTTTTCTCAGGCCTTTTTCCATCAATTCCATCATGATTGACCATCAGATTTGACGAGGCGCATTTATTTTAAGATACTATTTCATATACATTTTACCTAAAATCTTGACTGGCAGTAGAAAAGAAGCTCATTATATGGTTAAAACATTGGTTTTTTTTAGCTATTAATTTTACCAGATTATATCTGAATAATGCAATCATCATTCATCAACCATTATGGTTGCTGGAAAAAATAAAAAAAAAACTCCGAGAACTGGCAGAACCGAAAAAAACAAAAATTTCTAACATGTTTTATAAAAGCTTTTTAAAAGCTTTGATGACCAACATTGATGACCAACAATTATATGTCTTGATGACGTTTCTAGGGTAGGGCCAAATAGCCTGATTTTGGCTTTATTAGAGTCCAGGTGATGTTATAGAATGCGCTTTAGCTTTTTATGAAGATTAATGCAATAGTCCAAACGATATTTTGCTGACCATAATAAAGCTAAAATTGTTACTTGGGACGCGAAAAGCGAGAGAAAATTCTGCAAACTCACGTAGAGAAACCTACGTGGTCAAGGGTAGGGATCGCGAAATTCCTGAAATATCCAAAATCGACTGTAAATTCGGTGCTGCAACGTTACCGAGAGACCCTTACGGTGGATCGAGCAAAACAAACCAGGCGTAAAAGTGGAACATATGACCGGAAGCGGCGAGCAAAGGTAATTCGATCAGTTCACAATAGTCCTGGAATCTCGTTGCGTGATTTGGCGAAAAAGCTCAACACGAACCACAGTACAGCTCGACGAATTTGTTTGCGAGAAGGCTTGCGGTCTTATCATGCAAGCAAACACCCCAACGGGAAGCTGAAACAAAACCTGGTTGCCAAAACCAGGGCAAGGAAGTTGACTAAACTTACGTCAAAATGGATTTTGGACAAATACCCGCTAACAAATTTTATCTCTGCGAAGCGTAAAGGGAATGTTGCGGGTAGATTCAAGTTTGTTTTCGCAGATAAATTTCATCGTAAGTTGATGATTTGGCAAGGGATCTGAAGCTGTGGGAAGAAGACTAAGATTTTCATCACTGGGGACACAATGAATGGAAATGTTTACAAAGAAGAATGTCTCCAGAAGAGGGTTTTGCCATTCATTCGGTCCCACGAAGGCCCGGTCGTCCCATCTGTAGAATATAGATGTAACGTAGAATAAAATATCTCAAATTAATACAAGACTCGTTTTAAGTAAACTTTGATTTTAAATAAGTATTTTTGGTAGAGCGTGTAAATATCGTTTTGAGCGGATTGTTAGAAGAGAGAGAGAGAGAGAGGAAAATGAAAAAAACGAAAGATGCTCAACGGTCAGTCTATTAGCTAATTTTGGAGGCAACGGCCGCGAGTGTTTTCGATCTAAAGAGAAGTTGTCCGGAAGATTCTTGAGAAGAATCCGACACCATCGAGAAATATTGGGCAATAAAGGGTGATACGGTCAAAATTTGGTAAATATCAACTGGACGTATTTCTTTCAATTTTGCATTTAAAAAACCTGGACACACCTCATTTTGAAGGTGTGTGTGTGTGTGTGTGTTTAGAATGTTGCTCCTATTTTGATTTTGGAATTCACTCTTCAGTTGTCAAAATGCCGTCCAAGGAAGAAGAGCAGCGTATCAAAATTTTGCTCGCGCATCGCGAAAATCCGAGCTACTCGCACGCAAAGCTGGCAAAATCACTAAAAGTTGCCAAATCAACCGTTACAAATGTAATTAAAGTGTTTGGGGAACGTTTGTCGACAGCCAGGAAGTCTGGATCGGGGGGAAATCGAAAACCGGAAGCCGCTGAGACGACAAAGAGAGTTGCCGGTAGTTTCAAGCAAAACCCTAACCTCTCTCTCCGAGATGCAGGAAATAAGCTGAGTGTATCGTCTACAACCGTGCATCGAGCCAAAAAACGAGCCGGACTATCGACTTCCAAGAAGGTAGTAACTCCAAATCGCGATGATAAACAAAATACGACGGCCAAAGCGCGACCCCGGAGGCTGTACACGACGATGCTGACGAAGTTTGACTGCGTGGTAATGGACGACGAAACCTACGTCAAAGCCGACTACAAGCAGCTTCCGGGACAAGAGTTTCATACGGCAAAAGGAAGGGGAAAGGTCGCCGATATTTTCAAGCACATGAAACTGTCAAAGTTCGCGAAGAAATATCTGGTTTGGCAAGCCATCTGTACCTGTGACTTGAAAAGCAGCATTTTCATAGCTTCTGGGACTGTCAACCAAGAAATTTACGTGAAAGAGTGTTTGAATAAACGTCTGGTGCCTTTCCTGAAGAAACACGGTTGTTTTGGCCGGATTTGGCATCTTGTCATTAGGGTAAAAAGGCCATGGAGTGGTACGCCGCCAACAACGTGCAGGTGGTTCCCAAGGACAAGAACCCTCCCAACACGCCAGAGCTCCGCCCAATTGAGAAATACTGGGCTATTGTAAAGCGGAACCTAAAGAAGACCAAAAAAACTGCTAAGGACGAGCAGCAGTTCAAGGCAAACTGGCTTTCTGCGGCGATGAAGGTGGACAAGGTGGCTGTACAAAATCTGATGGCAGGGGTTAAGCGGGCCTTACGCAATCTGGATTTGGAAAAGCAGGAGCGTAACTGAATATTTTTTCTGAATTGTATACTAATTAAGCATGAAAAAGAAATTTAATTTGATTTTTTAAATAAACAATTTCACCGATTTACACGCGTTTTCCCTGGACCAAATTTTGACCGTATCACCCTTTAGTTAATGGCAAACTGAAGAAATATGGCAAAACCATGAAAAAAACCCGCTCAAATGGAAAAGTGGTGGAACAAGATGGCCAATGAGGTTACCAGCAGTACTGTGCAGAAAATGATGGGTGGTATCACAAAAAAAGTTCGAAAATTCATCCGAAAAGCTGATGAATGATTTTTATGTATTTTTTTTCCTTAAAGTGCAATCAAAACCCTAAAAAAAGACATTTTTACTTTTGTTGTACGTTATTTCTTTGCGGAGAAATGATCTAATTTATTCGACCATATTCAATGAGAAACAGACTTTATAGGCTTCGGACGCTCCTCAGAGCCCTACAAGAGCGGTGTAATTTTCTGCTCCGCTCTTTAAATGATGTTGTGAGCGGAGCAAGAGTGGTCAATAGGATCTGAGTGACGATACACACAGGGAGCGTTTTTCGTCACTCAAACAACACTCAAAATTGAAATGAGTACTCTATAAGTGCGTCTCCCAGAGAGCATTCTGAGAGCGTACACTTAGTGCGTCCAAGTAATGAATTGATGGTGTTGTTCGCTTTGGTTCGTTTTTTGCTGTGTTTTCCGAAGAGAAATCAAATAGATAATAATGTCAAATCGGGATTAATGAAGCTTTGGTAAAAAAAATTGGCATTAAATTACAAGCTTTTTTATTCTTCTAAAATCCTTATTGACTATCCAGACCAGCGGCAATCTCTTCACGATTAGCTCCGAATTTGCAACTTTCAAAAACGCCAAATTGCGATTTTTTTCATATTGAGATTTCTTTCCTTTCATTGCGGGATGACCTGTTTCAATTTTAAATTTGTTTAAATTCTTCTGTGTGCGTTGCAACACATCATATTATGAATTCCATTCAAATTAAATAATGAAAAAAGTCTTGAAATTTAACTTCAACTTCAAATCACTTGAACTTTGAGAAAATCGAAAAAGGTGGTTCGATTTAAACTGCAAGCCAGCCAAGTAACTGGTTACTGCTATTGCATAAATCAAGGCGTTTTCAGCAAAAGGATTCCGCCTTTGTTAATGCAATATAAGCAGAGCTGCTTATGATTTCCATAAATCAAGAGATCTCATGAAAAATTCTGATTTTTTGCTGTGAATGATCCTGATTCTTGACGAACCAACCTCGCAACCCTGAATTGGGTTAAGCTGTAAACGATCAATTACTTTACATTATAATCTATTATATAAAATTCTCTTGTAACGGTGTTTGTAGTACTACTCCTCCGAAATTACCCAAACGATACAAGTGAAATTATTTTTAGAATATTCTGTGGGCATGCGAATCGGTTTATATTGAATAAAAATAACAAAAAGTGGCATCAATTGTTCGTAATAATTAAATTTGTAGTTTTTTGAATCAAATTAAAGTCATGGCCTTCAATTTTCTTCGAGATTTTCTTTCCTTTGGGCGCCGGGCGGGCGGTTTGTTTTTCATCTCCATGGTTGAGGCGTCGCCAGCAAACGTCGAAAAAGGATAGTAACCAAAGCATAGCATACTGATTAGTTGAAATATTTGGGCGCGCATTTCTAAACCAAGCATAATTTCAATGCATGTGGTGGCGATATGAAGCCTAGATGTGTTTTTATCTACTCGATTCCTACATCATTTGTACAGCACATGGTAATGCATGACGCCCAGATTGTAATTTTGCCGATCAAATCAAAACCATTTAAACGATTTAAAAAATGAAACTATTTTAAGTTCAGAAGAAATTGTTGTCTGAAAAATATAAATTTAGTACTGATGCATACAAAATAATGGTATGACTCTTTGCGGACATTTAAAAAATGAAAGTGGGAAAATTTACATACAATTTTATAATCCGATACCCCTAGAATCATTTTTCGAACATGTACAAATGTGCTCTACTGAAGATATATGAAGTGCTTCCAAATTTACAGAACAATAACAAAATCCGTTGAAGATGAACACACACTTGAACTGAACAAGAGCCTGTCCTTCAAAAAGGATTATACACGATTGAAGTTTATTTTAAGGTCTAATGCAAAGATTTTTTTGATTTTTTGCAAGCTTTAGTGAAAGTTATCAATAAATTAAGAAGAATTTTCAGTTGAAACATACATTAGAGGCTTTTATTTAGAACAAGTGCAAACGTTCAACATTTACATAAAATGTATACATTATTTTCTTCATCTATAAATGGTTGAGCTCAAATAAAAAATCGGACTAAAAAAACTCAACTTTTTTGTTAAATCATTCACCGAAAAACTGTTTACAGGTTCACTGTTTGTTTACACAGAATTCAAGTACGTACTTAACATAAACGTCCGCTTTTTTGTGATTTATATTCCAGAAACATTTATTTTTTGATTGCAGAAGCAGTATTTTTTTTTGATAAGTTTTTATTTTGACCTGAAAGTGCTGAAAATAACATAAACTCCTGTCATTTCACAAGATGAAGCAAGTGGCAATGCGCCTTTCAGCCATCAAACATACCTTTTTAGAATTTTTTTTTCCAAAAAGGTCAGAAAGGGTATCCCGAGTGTTGAATCTGAAGCGGATATTCAAAATTTTTAAATGTCTTTGTAAATGAAAGTCATATGGTAAAACAGTATTCAGTGAAATTGAAGCTTGAAGTACCAAGCATTATTTTATTCTGGAGAAAAACTGCAGATATATTAATGGAAGTTGATAAAAAAAGACAAACAGGAACAAGTATTTAATTCATTTTGAAGACTTTACACTGACGCATCTGAAAAAGAATAAAGTGTTTCCACTTGCATCAATAAATGGGACAAATGTATACTAAGATATTTCTTTTTGATGGAATATGAAAGTTAAACTGTGATGATAGCCGAAAGACACTTTAATGTTTTCAAAGATTTCGAGGTATATTTACTCATGAAATTATCGTAGCCTTAACAGGTTACCTCTTTTCGGTCTTTTTAATTTAAAAAAAACCTGCATTTCAATAAAATTTTATTGAATCTTGAAAATATCACATAATCTTAAATAAAATAGCAGATCACCTCCAACACTGTTCAGGAAATTTTTTAATCAGAACACCCCAATGCTTCAGTAAGAATCTTTAAAAACAATGGTTTAAATTGGCAGATATGTCCATTGGGATAAAAATGCTGTAATTCGGTTTCAGTAAAAAATCTAAACACATTTTTCCCCCATTCAAAACTGATCGTTTTCTTGATTAATTGGGTAAATGTTTAAAAAAATTTTTTTGCTTAAACAAATAATATTACGGCGAACTTTTTTTTGGATATGGTTTTGATGAACATATGGATATTAATTTCCACTGCTGCTTGAAAATGGTCAGTAAAGAATCATCTCTAATTTTTTTTTATTTCTGCAGTTTTAAAAAATATACCATCCAAAGTTACTCGGGAGCTGAAAGTGCTGCGATAGGTAGAATATTGGGCAAATATTCCAAAAATGGTCCCGATATTCAAAATTCTTTTTCCATAAAGAATCATATGCAATAAATTTCAATTATTGGAAACTTTTAATTTCGATTTAAACCTTAAAGTGAACTCGAGCAGAGCGGAGTAAATCAACTAAATGGTATACAATAAATGAAACATAGATATAATCAACATATGTTATTTATGGAACAAGTTATAAAGAGTGGATTTTTTTTTAGCATGAAGCTTGCCAAGTTTGATGATAACGTTGAGTGCTGAAAAAAACGGAATTTTCAACGGGAAGCTGATACCTGCTGATATCATTCGGCAATATTCAAAGCATCCGAATCAAAGAAATGTAAATGAAAAGGATCCATGTAAGATGTATGTAAAATTGATTGGAGAGAATTTTTTTTATAATTTATTAAAAGACCCGTAGAATTGAGTTTAAATTTCTAGATTTGATTTCGATATAATTGAGCAGGACAATTCGAGCAAACGGAAAAACTGGATATGTTTTTAAAAACTAGGACATGTTCAAGAAAGCGAGACGATTAACAACTCAAGATTTGATGCATTTTTTAAGCCAAACAGCGAAAAAAAATGGAAATAGACGACAAGTTCAACATGGTAAGACAAAGTTTACCGGGTCTGCTAGTAATTTCATAAAACCCTTGGAATATGAACCTCAGCACGACTGCTTGCGAGCTGTGCTTTCTGTGCGTCTTTATTTTTGTTACGAAAGGAAGGGCGGTTGCCTAAAACACACTTAACTGCCCTCAGTGTTAACACTAAGAGTACACTCTGAGAGTGACACTTACGGAGCACACATCACTCATGTAAGTGAGTGTCGAACATTTTTTTTTCCGGGAAGCTTGAGCAAAGTGTGTGCGGTTTGTCGCTCACAAGAGTGTGGGTTCCACACCTCTTTGTGAAGCTTTGCTCTTGCACTTATGAGCGACACCTCAGGAGCCGTCCGAAGCCTGATAAAAGTTAAGAGTGAGGGCTGTTAATTAAGATAAGAACTTTTCCGTTCAAAGAAATAGATGATAAATTTTAATTTATATTCTGAATGAAATTTTTTGCGAGGTTTATGGAGATCAGTTTAAAACTATTAAGAATTAAAAATTTGGAATTCCGTAGAAGTGATATTAATATGAATTATAATTTTGTTCCAAGACACTAACATTTTATGCGAAGAGGGCTTCCATACACAAATAACATAACTAGACCAAATTTCAAAACAAGGAACTCCCAAACGAAATCAACGTGTAATTTGGCATAACCCGGAAAATTGTTGACCGATTATGATTGCATGTGGTACTCAACCAAGTTTTGGCGCTAAAAATATACAATTTTCGATACTCTGACTTTAGCGAGGAAGGGCTCCCATATACAGAATACTTCAAAAATGACACAACTCGAACAACTTCCAGATGATTTCCATAAAATTTCTTTCACAAGCAAGATTTGATACAAAAGTTTAATATATTTTGCATAAAGACCCCTCCCGCTTTTCAAGTCGGAGGTTTCCTCCGAAATTCTTTGAAAAAACGACAGGGCTCATTCAAATTTTCGAGAGATTATGAGATATTCGTGAGATAGGGAAAATACGGAAGACTCCTTTCCCTAGCTTTTCGTTTTTTTCCATTAGTATATGCACTATTAGATGACTATAATTGTTTTTTTACAATGAATCATACTCAAGCTTATCACAAATCATGACTAAAAACAAAATATCAAAAGTGGAACAAAATATGTGCAAGACCACATATTCTACGCTCAAATTTTGGATGTGAAATGTCATTCTTTCTATTTTCTAACTCCCAAAATACGATAAAAATTCATAATATAAACAAATTTCGTCCTTGTAAAAATTTGAAAGTGCACTAATATTCGATTCGAGAAATTAATTTTCCGCTATAGTTTCCGCAATACCAGCTAAGAAACTGGTTTTCATTGCCTACTTGAAGGCGTTTTGTGTATAAGGATATCAAAAGTGTAATTTCAAATGCGAAATTTTCGATAAGTTTACAAATAATGAATGTTTTGTTGGTTAACAAAACTACGATGAACCTGTTACCAAACATGTGATGTTTCAATTTTTTGTTTGCATTCTGTCCACTTATTATGGCGTTCTACCCCACAGTTTGTTTCCTTGCTGATTTAGTTTTTTTTTTCTAAAATATCATCACAATCAAGTTTTTCTGTACAGATTTTCTCTGCTGTTTGACTCTCCCTATTTTCAAACATAGTACACTTTCTGTGAGTTGGTTGTTTTAGCATTTGCAAGGTGCTACCCATCATATTTACGAAAAATGTAAGCTAAGTGTTAAGTTAATGGAATTTCTTCGAGGATACATCAAGTTTTATCAAGATCCTATATGTGTTTGTGTGTATTTTATTCAACGACTAGCTGACCCGGTAAACTTCGTTTTACCCGTTACTTAATAAATTGTTGTAAAATGTTTACAGTTTTTTTTTTATCTTTTTCGTGCTCGGGAATCAGTTTTAATGAAAATCGTCTTCAAGTTGTTCGAGTTTTGACCCGTTTCTAGTTGATTTTGTATAGGAGCCCCCCATCCATAAAAAGTGAGAGTCTTGAAACTATTATACAAACCATCTCTGACCCGAAAAACCCTCGGACACCAAATTTCACTTCATTCCGACCGACCATTCATACGTGATGGTGTTACAAAGAAAACGCCTCCATTTTTATATATAAGAAGACGTGAAGAAGAGATAACTTTGTATGGGGATCCCCTTTCATAAAAAGTGAGATTCTTGAAACTATTATACAAACCATCTCTGACCCGAAAAACCCTCGGATACCAATTTCACTTCATTCCGACCGACCATTCATACGTGATGGTGTTACAAAGAAAACGCCTCCATTTTTATATATAAGATGGGGAAAAGAGATAATTTTGTATGGGGACCTCTCTTCCATAAAAAGTGAGATTCTTGAAACTATTATACAAACCATCTCTGACCCGAAAAACCCTCGGATACTAAATTTTACTTCATTCCGACCGACCATTCATACGTGATGGTGTTACAAAGAAAACGCCTCCATTTTTATATATAAGATGGGGAAAAGAGATCATTTTGTATGGGGATCCCCCTTTCATAAAAAGTGAGATTCTTGAAACTATTATACAAACCATCTCTGACCCGAAAAACCCTCGGATACTAAATTTTGCTTCATTCCGACCGACCATTCATACGTGATGGTGTTACAAAGAAAACGCCTCCATTTTTATATATTTATTTTTTTTTATTTACATAGTATTCCGTCTTACGACATAACTTGACGAACATAATTCCTAAAATTCACTCGGTCCATGGCAACCTTTCTCCAATTTCTCGGGCACCCCACGTTCGCCAGATCACGCTCCACTTGGTCTAACCACCTTGCTCGTTGCGCCCCTGCTCGTCTTGTTCCTACCGGATTCGTGGCGAACACCTGTTTTGCAGGACAGTCATCCGGCATTCTCGCAACATGTCCCGCCCAGCGTATCCGGCCAGCCTTCACCACCTTCTGGATACTGGGTTCGCCGTAGAGTCGCGCGAGCTCGTGGTTCATCCTTCGCCTCCACACTCCGTTCTCCTGTACGCCGCCAAAGATGGTTCTTAACACTCGTCGCTCGAATACTCCGAGTGTACGCAGGTCCTCCTCGAGCAATATCCATGTCTCGTGCCCGTAGAGAACAACCGGCCTAATAAGCGTCATATACAGGTTACACTTCGTGCGAGGGCTAAGTCTTCTCGACCGCAGTTGCTTGTGGAGTCCATAGTAGGCACGACTTCCGCTAATAATTCGCCTCCGGATCTCACGGCTGGTGTCATTGTCTGCAGTCACCAGGGAGCCGAGATAGACAAAGTCTTCGACTATCTCCAGCTCGTCGCCGTCGATCGTGACCTTGTTATTACTGGACAAGCGGGTTCGGTCGGTCACGGATCCGCAGGCCAGCATATACTTCGTCTTGGATATATCAATCATCAACCCAATCCTTCCTGCTTCGCGTTTCAGTTTGCGGTAGATCTCCCCCACCGCCGCAGATGATCTGCCGACTATATCAATGTCATCGGCAAAGCAGATAAGTTGACTGGATCTGTTGAAAATCGTGCCCCGCATTACGCCCACCGCTCGTCGAATAACACCTTCTAGCGCCACGTTGAACATCATGCAGGATAAACCATCACCTTGTCGAAGCCCCCTGCGAGATTCGAATGAATTCGACAATTCACCCGAAATCCGCACACAGCACTGCGTTCCATCCATCGTCGCCTTGATCAGTCTGATCAGCTTCCCGGAAAAGCCGTTCTCGTCCATGATTTTCCATAGCTCGTTACGGTCGATCGTGTCGTATGCGGCTTTGAAGTCGATGAATAGATGGTGCGTAGGGACTTGGTGTTCCCGGCATTTTTGGAGGATTTGCCGTAATGTAAATATCTGGTCAGTCGTTGACCGTCCCTCCATGAAGCCGGCCTGATGACTTCCCACGAATCTGTTTGCTTGTGGCGTTAGGCGGCGGAGTAGGATTCGGGACAACACTTTGTAGGCGGCATTGAGGACAGTGATCGCTCGGTAGTTCTCACAGTCCAATTTGTCGCCCTTCTTGTAGATGGGGCATATTACCCCCTCCTTCCACTCCTCCGGTAGCTGTTCTATGTCCCAGATCCGGATTATCAACCGGTTTAGGCAATCGGCCAACCTGTCCGGGCCCATTTTGATGAGTTCAGCTGCGATGCCATCCTTCCCAGCCGACTTGTTTCTATTCAGCTGGCGAATGGCTTCCTTAACTTCACTCATCGTTGGGAGTGGCTCGTCTTCGTCGTTGGCTACGCCGGCGATGTACCTTCCCCCACCGTCTTGATCTCCTGCATGTGTGCCGTTCAGGTGTTCATCGAAGTGCTGCTTCCACCTTTTCATCACCTCACGATTGTCCGTCAGGATACCCCCGTCCTTATCCCGGCACATTTCGGCTTGCGGCACGAAGCCTTTGCGGGATGCGTTGAGTTTCTGATAGAACTTTCGTGTTTCTTGGGAACGATGCAGCTGCTCCAGCTCCTCGAGTTCCTCCTCCTCCAGGCGGCGCTTTTTCTCCTGGAAAAGTCGGACTCGCTGCCTCTTCCGCTGTCGGTGATTTTCCACATTTCGACGGGTGCCTCTCTGCACTACTGCCGCCCGCGCGGCATTCTCTTCGTCCATCACCCTCCTACACTCCTCGTCGAACCAGTCGTTCCGTCGAGATCGCTCCACGTAACCGATGACGTTCTCCGCAGCACTGTTGATGGCTGTTTTGATGGTATCCCAACAGTCCTCGAGAGGGGCTTCGTCAAGCTCGCCCTCTGCCGGCAGCGCTGCTTCGACCGATTGCGCGTAGTCTGCAGCGACCTCAGGTTGCTTCAGTCGCGCGATATTTAACCGAGGCGGGCTGTCGATCAAAACGTGGTCGATCTGTGATTGAGTTTGGTACGGTGATCTCCAGGTGTACTTGTGTGGGAGGCGGTGCTGGAAAAAGGTACTACGTACGGCCATTCGTTTGGAGGCGGCGAAATCAATAAGTCTGAGGCCGTTTTCGTTGGTCAGCTGGTGTGCACTGAACCTTCCAATTGTCGGTTTGAATTCCTCCTCCTGGCCGACCCGAGCATTGAAATCCCCGATGACGATCTTGATATCATGTTTTGGGCAACTGTCGTATTCACGCTCCAGCTGCGCGTAGAATTCGTCTTTGTCGTCACCGGTACTTCCGAGGTGAGGGCTGTGCACGTTGATGATGCTGATGTTGAAGAACCGGCCTTTGATTCTCAACCGGCACATTCGTGAGTTGATCGGCCACCACCCGATCACGCGCTTTTGCATCTTTCCCATCACTATAAAAGCTGTTCCAAGCTCGTGTGTGTTGCCGCAGCTCTGGCAGATGGCACGACCATCTGGATACGTTCGTACCGTGGAGCCCTTCCAGCATACCTCCTGCAGCGCTACGATGTCGAATTTGCGGCTCTTCAATTCGTTGGAGAGCACGTGGGTACTGCCCACAAAATTTAGAGATCGGCAGTTCCATGTTCCAAGTTTCCAATCGCTAGTCCCTTTTCGTCGCGTGGGTCTTTGCCGATTTCCATCCGAAATTTGTTGTTCGTTGTTCGTTGCTTATGTTTTTTTAGTCACAGGCTCGCAAGGCCCGCAGCTAACCCCACTATCTCGCAGGAGGACCGTCGTGATGTTGCTGTTTTGGGTCCCGAACACCACCAGGACGCTGTTGCACTCCGCACGCCGCCCCTGACATGGAGAACAGACGCGTACGAAGCCCCCTAACTCAGTCTGCATGCGACCAAAGCATCCACCGGGGTTGGGTACCCGATCTCCGCTAAGGTTGCTCGCACCCCAGCTAGCACCACGGGGAGGTAGAGAATCGGAGTTGCAGACAAGAGGTGATATGACCACTACCCGAAGGTTGGGTGTATGGGGTCTCGAGTTGCACATTGTCTACTTCGCTAGCCATTTTTATATATAAGATGGGGAAAAGAGATCATTTTGTATGGGGATCCTCCTTTCATAAAAAGTGAGATTCTTGAAACTATTATACAAACCATCTCTGACCCGAAAAACCCTCGGACACCAAATTTCACTTCATTCCGACCGACCATTCATACGTGATGGTGTTACAAAGAAAACGCCTCCATTTTTATATACAGTGAGCGAAATAAGAATAGCACCACTATGTGTTTTGCTTGTTAAAATATGGATGATTGAAAATAACAAAAATTTTCTTCCACAGTTTGTTTTGAATTGCTTAACGGATAAATCAAGCATAAGTTTACTTTTTTTGGACGTAGCAATTGGCGTTGAGGACCAAAAATGTGAAAAAAGGGTGCGAAATAAGAATAGCACCACTTGAGTTTTTCAACAAAAACAAGATTATTTTAAAAAATTTACTGTGTAAAAGTGAATAACAATGCTTCTACGAATTATTTGAATAGATTACTGAATTTTAAAGAGTTTTCCAGAATTCCAAAGGTTTTCAAAGGTATTAAAAGGGGGTTTTAAGAGATGCTCCTTTAGCGTTCAGGAATTTTATATTTGAGCTATAAAACTTCATCAAACTGCTTTATTTCTTCATTAACATTCATAAGTATGATGCAAAATGATGAAACATTAATTTGAGGCTGAGTTTAAATCCAAAAAGCAGGTCGGAATTCAAAAATACTAATATTTTTTTATAGTCAAACACTATTTCTCTAGTTTAAAGTCATAGATGGCAGCACTATCTTGCCATTTATCCAAATTCATGCCCATTTTCGAATATCCGGGATTAATTAAGGAGTGCTGGATGATTTTGGTCAAGAAATAAATACATGTACCTTGTGAACGCTTTGGAAATTCTAAGATCACTAAATCCAAAAAAAAATAAGAATTGCATAAAGGTCACTAAAAGTAATTTTTTTGGACCGGTTATCAGAATAAAGTTATACTTTGCGATGGAACTTGATGGACCAGACGGCTAGCAGTATTCTTGGTATAATTTGCAATTGAATCGGAAGTTGAGATGAGCAGGAATTTTGGCGGTTGTACATTTTTGTCCTGGTAATTCTTTTGCAAATCCGGAAAAGCTTTCTGCAGCGTGAACTTCCACTAAACTGTGATGCGAAAATACCTCAAAATGATGAATATGGGCCTAAATAAACATGGAAAATCAATATTGAGACTAAATTCGGTTTTAACTGCAAGATAGTGCTGCCATCTACGACTTGAAACTGGAAAAAAGTCTGGATTATTTAACAAAATCAAAGTTTTTTATTTCCAACCTACTTTTTTCTGATTCAAAGTTAATCCCGAATGTTTGTTTCTTCATTTCACATCATTTTAATGAAGAAAGTAAGTAGTTTGGAAAAGAATTACAGCTCAAATATCAAATTCTTTAACGCTAGAGGAGCATCTCTTAAAACCCCCTTTTAATACCTTTGGAAACCTTTGGAATTCTGGAAAACTCCTTAAAATGCAGTTATCTATTCAAATAATTCGTAGAAGCATTATTATTCACTTTTACACAGTAAATTTTTTAAAATAATCTTGTTTTTGTTGAAAAACTCAAGTGGTGCTATTCTTATTTCGCACCCTTTTTTCACATTTTTGGTCCTCAACGCCAATTGTTACGTCCAAAAAAAGTAAACTTATGCTTGATTTATCCGTTAAGAAATTCAGAACAAACTGTGGAAGAAAATTTTCGTAAATTTCAATCATTCATATTTTTACAAGCAAAACACATAGTGGTGCTATTCTTATTTCGCTCACTGTATAAGAAGACGTGAAGAAGAGATAACTTTGTATGGGGATCCCCTTTCATAAAAAGTGAGATTCTTGAAACTATTATACAAACCATCTCTGACCCGAAAAACCCTCGGATACCAAATTTCACTTCATTCCGACCGACCATTCATACGTGATGGTGTTACAAAGAAAACGCCTCCATTTTTATATATAAGATAGTAAACATGGAAAGCTACATCTTAGTTGTTTAGCGAAGAAGTTGAGGACGTGTAGATAAAATTAAACATTTTTTTTTAAGTTCAGGGTAAAACGAAGTTTCCCAGGTCAGCTAAAGAGTGTCCCACGTCAAATTGCAACACTTTGCAAACGCTTAGAGAAACCTCCCTTTTAGGATTTTTCTTGAAAATTTGCATAGAGATCGTGAAAGTGTTTTGTTTACAATGTATTTTTTTTTTCTAAATTTTATGAGTTCAAAATCATAAAGTCCCTCAAAGAGCAAAAGGCGCATATTTGTTTTGGGCAAACTTTAGAAAATTACTTAACCCTTTCCTTCCCACGAAGTTTTTCACGTTTTAAAAATAGAAATATTGATTTACAGCTAAAGTTCTAGAACAAAAGTTGCATAATTTAAGCCTACTTTAATGATCCATTTGATAAATTTGGGTTTTGAGGTGGATCATATGTGCTCCATTGGGAAGATAACAACACATAGGGTGCAAATGAAAAACAGGAAATAATTGCTAAAAAACATGTAATTTCATCACTTCATTGGTCACAAACTAAAACGATACTATTTGATGAAAAACTTCTTTGGTATACACATCCCTCGAAAGTCTATTTATTGAAATATCTGAAATTTTCATTTTTGTCTTGAACAATTGGCCGCCATGACACTTTGCGCAAGGGAAACAAAACATGTCGTTTTTCGAGAAAATCTCGAACTTTTACAAATATTTTGAGACATGTGGTCATTTAAGCAGATGAAATAACTATCCTGAAGCGATTTTTTTTGTTGACGAAATGATTTTCTTGAGTATTGATAAGAAGCTTCACAAGAAGAAAAGTACGTTTTGTTCCCAGTGTATCACCAGTGATCCACTTTACTTACTCAAGAATTTATATGTTTTAGTTGAAATCTAAGTAAACCATCATTTGATTCTGCTTGCATAAGCAACATTCTGCACGTCAGTATTTTTATTTGAAGGAAATTATAAAAACTTGTCAAGTTATTGAGCAACAAAGGACGACTTGATTTAAATTCGAAAAAAAATCCGACTTTTTTGTAGCTTTTGATCTGCCAAGCAAAACCTACCGAACCGATTTTCTTCAAATTTTGTGCAATGTTTCTTCACTTATATCTACACATTCGGTGAAAAAATGGTGTTGATCAAAAGCGTCCAGTTCAAATGCGAGCTGTGCAAAGTTGTGGATCACCTGTGCTACCATGGGAAGGAAAGGGTTAACTTTCTCACCGGGACGTTAGAAAAAAAAACTTGTTATGTTTAAAAATAAGCAGCTTGGTCATTCCCTAATTCGTTATTGTTATTCCTCAGAATGCATTGCTATTATTACAGCTTCATCTTTTCAACCAGTTTAACTGCTTGAACGATGCGACATTTTTTCCAAACAAGAGAAAAAGGATGACAAACAAAATTTATCGTCCTATTAGTCCGGTATCGACCGGAAAAATACATGAGTGACGCCTGAGACCTCCCCGAAGTAGATGACGATAATTTCACGATCCGCAAATTACTTCCCAAACTGACACGACACCTCAATCGGGCCTGGTTGAGCTCGTTTGCGGTCAGGCTCAAAGTCCATCTCAGCACAGGAAAACATGACCTGGGTTATGATCACAAAATAAAAATAATAATAACAATAAAAATATATATATAAACACTTCAAAGCCGGAGGTCGCATCATCAATCTTGGTTGGAGTTCGGGTTTTCCGCCCATCGTTGGGGTGCAAAGTTCCCCGCGATGCATTTGGGGGGACTTGCAGATCGCGCAAAAAAAAAACGAGGTAACGGCCCGGAAATTCGCGGGAGACCGGACGAATCACGTTTTTAATTTCGAATTTCACACATTGCAAGCTGATTTTTTCAACAGGATTTGTACGAGAAAGGGCGCGTTAAATTAGAAATGTAGTGAAAGATGAGGCGCCCGGCCAAACTTGCCGGATTGTGTCGGGAACTCTTTGCCATCTGGGTCGAGCTGAAAATGGGGATTTTGTAACAAGTGGAAACCTCATCAACGATTTGTGTACCAGAACAAGTCGGCACGAGTTCCGCCATCATCATCGGTCACGTCCATCATGGACGGTTGTCGTTTTTCGTGTTAACATTTAGAGGCTCCCTCACAAGAAGTGTCTTCAAACAGCACAAGTAACTAGTTACTTGAACCACAACTGGCAGCCCCCTACTGGGTGGCGTGTTTTATGGATTTAACCGTCAGCTGAAGACTTACGATTGTTGGCCGCGTTGCAAAACTAATTTTCTCTGCTCCAGGTGAAATGTCAGCTAATGAAAAATTACCGATCTACTATTGATGAGGAATGTTACGTCACATAAGCCGAGGGGGAAAATTTGATTTCGTAACTGATTTATGTATGGCTATATATTAAATGGAATGTAAATCGTTAAAACCGTTAAAGATATTTGAATTCTTTTAGCAATTCTACGGATTAATCTCTTGAAAAAGTTTATTCAATCATTAGTTGACAACTAATAGTTTTTATTTCCTGGAGCTCAACTTCCTAATGAGCAACAATCTTCCGAAATTGACAAGATCAATAAAATTAAGTATACCATCGTTGATTCAGTAATGGAATCCAAACTAGCAATATCTCCAGAAACATAATTTTATTTGTTTTCAGGTAGGTACCTAGTTGATTGGCAAGCTTCAAAATGACCAATCATGAGCGAACATTGAATTGCTAATGCGGAGCCCCAGGGGAGTAATTTAACATCCCCGATCGTTTCAGTGAGCATTTGTTGATTCAATTGAGCAAACAGAGTGATCAACCATTTCCTATTTAACTTGAAAATAACGATAACTTTTCGTTTTTGATATTTTTGACGATTTTTTACATTTCTGACATTTTTTTATATTTTTGACAATCTTGACATTTTTGACATTTTTGACATTTTTGACATTTTTGACATTTTTGCCATTTTTGACATTTTTGACATTTTTGACATTTTTGACATTTTTGACATTTTTGACATTTTTGACATTTTTGACATTTTTGACATTTTTGACATTTTTGACATATTTGACTTATTTGACATTTTTGACATTTTTGACATTTTTGACATTTTTAACATTTTTGACATTTTTGACATTTTTGACAATTTTGACATTTTTGACATTTTTGTCATTTTTGTAAATTTTTGCCTTTTTTCATTTTTGACATTTTTTACAATTTTGACATTTTTGACATTTTTGACATTTTTGACATTTTTGACATTTTTGACATATTTGACATTTTTGACATTTTTGACATTTTTGACATTTATTACAATTTTGACATTTTTTACATTTTTGACATTTTTGACAATTTTGACAATTTTGACTCTTTTGACATTTTTGACATTTTTGACATTTTTGACATTTTTGACATTTTTGACATTTTTGACATTTTTGACATTTTTGACATTTTTGACATTTTTGACATTTTTGACATTTTTGACATTTTTGACATTTTTGACATTTTTGACATTTTTGACATTTTTGACATTTTTGACATTTTTGACATTTTTGACATTTTTGACATATTTGACATTTTTGACATTTTTGACATTTTTGACATTTTTGACATTTTTGACATTTTTGACATTTTTGACATTTTTAACATTTTTGACAATTTTGACAATTTTGACAATTTTGACAATTTTGACATTTTTGTCATTTTTTACATTTTTTACATTTTTGACATTTTTGACATTTTTGACATTTTTGACATTTTTGACATTTTTGACATTTTTACATTTTTGACATTTTTGACATTTTTGACATTTTTGACAGTTTTGACATTTTTGACATTTTTGTCATTTTTGACATTTTTGACATTTTTGACATTTTTGACATTTTTGACATTTTTGACATTTTTGACATTTTTGACATTTTTGACATTTTTGACATTTTTGACATTTTTGACATTTTTGACATTTTTGACATTTTTGACATTTTTGACATTTTTGACATTTTTGACATTTTTGACATTTTTGACATTTTTGACATTTTTGACATTTTTGACATTTTTGACATTTTTGACATTTTTGACATTTTTGACATTTTTGACATTTTTGACATTTTTGACATTTTTGACATTTTTGACATTTTTGACATTTTTGACATTTTTGACAATTTCGACATTTTCGACATTTTTGAGATTTTTGACATTTTTGACATTTTTGACATTTTTGACATTTTTGACATTTTTGACATTTTTGACATTTTTGACATTTTTGACATTTTTGACATTTTTGACATTTTTGACATTTTTGACATTTTTGACATTTTTGACATTTTTGACATTTTTGACATTTTTGACATTTTTGACATTTTTGACATTTTTGACATTTTTGACATTTTTGACATTTTTGACATTTTTGACATTTTTGACATTTTTGACATTTATGACATTTTTGACATTTTTGACATTTTTGACATTTTTGACATATTGGCAGATTTGACATATTTGACAATTTTGACATTATTGACATTTTTGACATTTTTCACACTTTTGACATTTTTTAAATTTTTGACATTTTTGACATTTTTGACATTTTTAACATTTTTGACATTTTTGACAATTTTGACAATTTTGACAATTTTGACATTTTTGTCATTTTTTACATTTTTGACATTTTTGACATTTTTGACATTTTTGACATTTTTGACATTTTTGACATTTTTACATTTTTGACATTTTTGACATTTTTGACATTTTTGACAGTTTTGACATTTTTGACATTTTTGTCATTTTTGACATTTTTGACATTTTTGACATTTTTGACATTTTTGACATTTTTGACATTTTTTACAATTTTGACATTTTCAACATTTTTGAGATTTTTGACATTTTTGACTTTTTTGATATTTTTGACACTTTTAACATTTTTGACATTTTTGACATTTTCGACATTTTCGACATTTTTGACATTTTTGACATTTTTGACATTTTTGACATTTTTGACATTTTTGACATTTTTGACATTTTTAACATTTTTAACATTTTTGACATTTTTGACATTTTTGACATTTTTGACATTTTTGACATTTTTGACATTTTTGACATTTTTGACATTTTCGACATTTTTGACATTTTTGACATTTTTGACATTTTTGACATTTTTGACATTTTTGACATTTTTGACATTTTTGACATTTTTGACATTTTTGACATTTTTGACATTTTTGACATTTTTGACATTTTTGACATTTTTGACATTTTTGACATTTTTGACATTTTTGACATTTTTGACATTTTTGACATTTTTGACATTTTTGACATTTTTGACATTTTTGACATTTTTGACATTTTTGACATTTTTGACATTTTTGACATTTTTGACATTTTTGACATTTTTGACATTTTTGACATTTTTGACATTTTTGACATTTTTGACATTTTTGACATTTTTGACATTTTTGACATTTTTGACATTTAAGACATTTAAGACATTTTTGACATTTTTGACATTTTTGACATTTTTGACATTTTTGACATTTTTGACATTTTTGACATTATTGAATTTTTGATATTTTTGACATTTTTGACATTTTTGAAAATTTTTATTTTTGACATTTCTTACATTTTTGACATTTTTGACATTTTTGACATTTTTGACATTTTTTACATTTTTGACATTTTTGACATTTTTGACATTTTTGACATTTTTGACATTTTTGACATTTTTGACATTTTTGACATTTTTGACATTTTTGATATTTTTGACATTTTTGACATTTTTGACATTTTTGACATTTTTGACATTTTTGACATTTTTGACATTTTTGACATTTTTGACATTTTTGACATTTTTGACATTTTTGACATTTTTGACATTTTTGACATTTTTGACATTTTTAATATTTTCGACATTTTTGAGATTTTTGACATTGTTGACTTTTTTAACATTTTTGACACTTTTAACATTTTTGACATTTTAGACATTTTTGACATTTTTGACACTTTTGACATTATTTACTTGTTGACATTTTTGACATTTTTGACATTTTTATTTTTGAAATTTCTGACATTTTTGACATTTTTTACATTTTTGACATTTTTGACATTTTTGACATTTATGGCATTTTTGACATTTTGACATTTTGACATTTTGGACATTTTTGACATGTTTGATATTTTTGACATTTTTGACATTTTTGAGATTTTTGACGTTTTTGACTTTTTTGACATTTTTGACATTTTTGACATTTTTGACATTTTTGACAATTTTGACGTTTTTGACATTTATGGCATTTTTGACAATTTTGACATTTTTGACATTTTTGACATTTTTGACATTTTTGACATTTTTGAAATTTTTGAATTTTTTTTACATTTTTGACAATTTTGACAATTTTAACAATTGTGGCAATTTTGACAATGATAATTTTGACAATTTTGACATTTTTGACAATTTTGACAATTTTGAAAATTTTGACAATGTTGACAATTTTGACAATTTTGACAATTTTGACCATTTTGATCATTATGACAATTTTGACAATTTTGACAATTTTGACAATTTTGACAATTTTGACAATTTTGACAATTTTGACAATTTTGACAATTTTGACAATTTTAACAATTTTGACAATTTTGACCATTTTGACAATTTTGACAATTTTGACAATTTTGACAATTTTGACAATTTTGACAATTTTGACAATTTTGACACTCTCGACAACTTTGACATTTTATCATTTGACAATTTTGCATTTGGGCATTTGAAAATTATGACAATTTTGACAATTTTGACAATTTTGACAATTTTGACAATTTTGACAATTTTGACAATTTTGACAATTTTGACAATTTTGACAATTTTGACAATTTTGACAATTTTGATAATTTTGACAATTTTGACAATTTTGACAATTTTGACAATTTTGACAATTTTGACAATTTTGACAATTTTGACAATTTTAACAATTTTGATAATTTTGACTATTGGGACAATTTTAACAGCTTTGACAATTTTGACAATTTTTACAATTTTTACAATTTTGACAATTTTGACAATTCTGACAATTCTGACAATTTGACAATTTTGATAATTTTGACAATTTTGACACTTTTGACAATTTTGACAATTTTGACAATTTTGACAATTTTGACAATTTTGACAATTTTGACAATTTTGACAATTTTGACAATTTTGACAATTTTGACAATTTTGACAATTTTGACAATTTTGACAATTTTGACAATTTTGACAATTTTGACAATTTTGACAATTTTGACAATTTTGACAATTTTGACAATTTTGACAATTTTGACAATTTTGACAATTTTGACAATTTTGACAATTTTGACAATTTTGACAATTTTGACAATTTTGACAATTTTGACAATTCTGACAATTTTGACAATTCTGACAATTTGACAATTTTGACAATTTTGACAATTTTGACAATTTTGACAATTTTGACAATTTTGACAATTTTGACAATTTTGACAATTTTGACAATTTTGACAATTTTGACAATTTTGACAATTTTGACAATTTTGACAATTTTGACTATTGGGACAATTTTAACAGCTTTGACAATTTTGTATTTTTTACAATTTTTACAATTTTGACAATTTTGACAATTCTGACAATTTGACAATTTTGATAATTTTGACAATTTTGACAATTTAGACACTTTTGACAATTTTGACAATTTTGACAATTTTGACAATTTTGACAATTTTGACAATTTTGACAATTTTGACAATTTTGACAATTTTGACAATTTTGACAATTTTGACAATTTTGACAATTTTGACAATTTTAACAATTTTGACAATTTGGACAATTTTGACAATTTTGACAATTTTGACAATTTTGACAATTTTGACAATTTTTATAATATTGATGATAACTTTGACAATTTTGACAATTTTGACAATTTTGACAATTTTTACAATTTTTACAATTTTGACAATTTTGACAATTTTGACAATTTTGACAATTTTGACAATTTTTATAATATTGATAATTTTGACAATTTTGACAATTTTGACAATTTTGACAATTTTGACAATTTTGACAATTTTTACAATTTTGACAATTTTGACAAACTTGAAAACTTTGACTTTTTGACAATATTTACAATTCTGACAATTAATACGGTGTTTACAGAAGATTTTTTGTTATTTTGGATTTTTTTTTGTCAAATTGGATAGCCTTTTGGGTTTTTATGTCCCATTCCTCGTTACAGAATGTCACGTCGCTATTAAATGAATATAACATCTTATTTATTAGCTCTGGATCAACAGTATTTATTCAGATGAAATTTGGAAAGAGTTCATGTCATTGGGCACTGCCTGGGCGTTGTAAGCTGTAAATCACTTCATAATTTTATGTTGCTATTTAGGAATGACATTTTACTCCATAAAAAATCATTTGGCAATCGAGATTCTAGCCGAAAAAACATGCTACATGAGATATAAGTTTGATCGCATCATCTATTTTGAAATATCTTCCAGCTGCCGTAAATATATCCAAGCCCAAATCCAATAATGGATGCACCTGAGTTCCAATGATCCAAGGTCCAAAAGGCCAACTGATTCCTCCCCAATCGGGATGGAAGCTTTTCACTGCATCTTCAAGGCGGTCCTTGCCAGAAGGCAAAACAATCGCAACGTTGTTGTTTGCACTTCTCCATCGAGTCGAGGTTGATTCGTTGCAACAACACAACAACAAGTCGTACCAATTGCTTCAATTACATTCATTTATTTTCCCTGGGGCCAGTGATCATCCACGCCCGGGTCTTCTCAATCATTGTGGATTGGCAAAATTAGCGAAACCATTAGGGCGCAAATTTCCCCCGCCTTCCGTTGCGGCAGTCCTTGGAAATATAACTACGACGGGCACGAAACAATTTACATTTTGCTGCTGCCATCTAACTTGAGGAGACGAGGATCTTCTCAGTCAGTTGGGCCCTCAGTTCAGGGAGGATCAATCGTAATGAAGTACCCGAATAACCCTAGGCTAGGAGCTATCTGAAAACAAAAACCGGGGGAGGGTCGATTTAAAACAAATCTGGGAAGTCGTCAGACGACATCGGGTAGCCTCTGGGTTGCCAAACCCTTCATGCATCAGGGCGAAAGCATCGATGGGTGGGTTTGGTTGATTGGGAAGTATCAATAACTATGGTAATTAAGCGGTTGTGGCACGTGCTTCTTCAGCTCTATGAGAAAATAATTCGTTTTCCTTCTGATTGGCCCCAGTTGACCCTTACTGAACTGAGGCTTGACATTGGCCATACACGATTAACGGTTGGTTTTTTCTCGTTTATCGATCGACGATCTTCAGCGAACCAAGCCAAAATCGGCTCCCATGATTAATTGAAGATCAATTTCATCAAGTCCAACCGTTTACCGTTATTGGAAACAGAGCGCGGCGTTCTTAAAAAGGCCGAAAAAAAAATCGGCCCATCATCAAACGGCAAGTGGCGTGCGGGATGCGCCACATTGCCTGTTTGTTGTATTTATATTTCCAGAGTAGCAACTTTCAAACCACGACGGGGAGTAACACGAAGTTACGCGACACAAGCAACGGAAAGAGGAAGCGCGGACACGACAAGAAGACGATGCTCCAAATTAGGAACGTTGTGCCGAAAAAAAATCAACAACAAACCTCTGCCGACTTCAGTGACTGTGACTGTTTAATTAGAGGGTAATTTTCCAGAACCAACTTTGGGAAAAGCGGGCACCGTTTGGAGGTTTTGGACATTTCGATTCGCTCTCTTGACCACACGATCATCAGCCGGTGTGGACGGAAATTCGTGAGACCACTCTGCCACTCGATAAACCTATTTAGGCTAGAACTCGATTGGGTGAATTATTCGAGGATCTACAATTAGAAGAACCGTTTGTTGGAGCGGTGAATAGAATCGGTTCGTTTTATACTTTTCTGAGATAAGCCACGCCCGAGCAACCAGAAGTTCCATAAAAACAGATACGCAAAAGCTTACTGATATCCATCGTTGATCTGAAGTTCGTTCTAGGCAGCTAAAATTTAAGTTCTTTTTGATACTTACAAGTTACGAAACAAGTATAAATTGAACTATTTTGCTTCCAGCGGTCATTAAATTCAGCTTCCAAAAAATCCTCCCCGCCCAACCTTCAATCATCTACTCTCGACTACTTACTATGATGATGCCGCACGCCGGATCCTAAACTCGACAAATTGTGGTTTGCCGCGATTTTTTCCATTTGCTGCTCGATTGTTTTTTCCTCCATCATACATACTTATTGTAATAAAAAATCTGTCCGGCTTCAGAATCGAACCACTATTACCATGGTGACACTCAAATAAGCTACCACAGGGCCACGCCTAGATGTTGTTCTAGCTGAAACTAACACTTGAATAAGGTAGTGATAAGTTTTTACAGCATACCTTGCAGACGCCCCCATATTAGTCACTTTTGCAACTTTCAAGTTCCGTATTTTAGGCTTCCAAAAAACCTTTGGAGATTATTTTTCTAAAATTTGCAAAAAAAATTTGCTTTGAAAGCATAACAAAAAAAAATTGCAACACAATTCGATTTTTTTTTTTGAATTGCCAAATAAAGTGAATCAATCCGAGCAAAATGGGGCTTTAATTAATGAAATCCGAAATTCCCAAATTTTGTATTAAATATTCGGGAAAACCCGGATAAAACCGGGCAATCTGGCAACCTCAGCCTAGAGTGTAGGAGAATTAAGGAATTTTTTTTTATTTTTCAATTTTAAAAGTGAAAGTTGTAGAAAACTGTCCATTCTTTAATTGGAGGACGTTTCACTGAGATTTTTCTAAGTCCGTTTGCGAGAGCGTATATCACCAGTAAAGTATTTCCGAAGGTTTCGTTTGCCGGAAGAACTATATGTTTTGAGCTGTGTACAAAAACTTCTGATCCCATGCTCGAAATAGTTTCTGGTTTGAATCGTTAAAGTTACTAATCGTGTTAAGAAGAATTGATCGTGATCTCCAAGAAGAGCAGTCGATTCTATTATCGCTTCGCATTACCGTTGTATAGTCGAACGGACGCGTGAAGTACCGAATTTGGTTGGAAAAGGTCGGGAAAGTAACAAAGTGTGCGATATTAAAAATTGGTGAATAATTTCTCGGTGTGCTGATTGATGATGTCGAGTTGGCCACAAGTCCTGCAGATGGTTTCGGCCCGATTACTTCGATTAGATTTTTTTCATTCGCGTTTCGAGCGTCGTGCTGAACGGTCGTTTTTTTGCTACCCGTCGTCGTTCGATTGTGCGTTGCTCTTGTGCTCGCCGGTTCGCGCTACTCTCAGTTATATGGATAGGATTTGTGAAAGAGGTTTTAGGATTGAAGATGGAAATGTACCGCGAAAGAAAGGGGTTTTAAAATGGAGCATTTGGTGTTGCTTATATGGAAAACGATGTTATGGTTAAAAAATGGTGGTGTTTTTCGCGTGGCGTTGGGGGTTAGGAAGTGATTTGGAAGAATTGCAGAGGGGTGAATGAAGATAGTTGTGATTTCTTCGATGAAGAATTCATCAAAGTTTTTGGATTGAATACATGCTAATTGTGGTGGTTCTGGGAGTGTAGGTGCAACTTGGGGAAAATCCTGAGAATGGTGGTGATGTGCGGGAACAATTCTTTCGATGAATGGCGGATGCGGGAACCTGTTTACCCGAGAGGTTATTGTGGTATGTGTGAAGGCGAACAGAAAGAAATCGGAGAGAGAGTAATCGATCGGGCACGTCTCTCTGGAAGCTCGTTACAGTGACAGGGTTAAATCAGGGGGTAAAAGTTTCGAGCAGTGGGGGCGATATGAGTGTTGAGCTCGAATCCCAGTTTTTTTCCACTTCTACAAATATCTTCATTTTCTTTTTTCCCTAATTGATTTTGTTTTTCATTTCAAGCGTGGAGGAGCGATTGAGTACACTTCTGGTAAGGCTGATGTCATGCTGAAGCAACTAGCAACGCAACACAACGCAACGTTCCAATAAGAAAGCGTTGCATCGCATTGGTATGTCATGCTGGCGCGACCTGTCGCTTTGAAATTCCCTACAAATCATCACTTCTCTACATCTGATAATGCTTTGAATCGTCTCCTTTCTTTCGGGAGCCATCAAAAACTCATCAAATCACGACCCGGATTGCAAGAATGCCGAAATTTGAACCGACAAAATTCCTTGTTTTTTTACCGGAACTAAGAATTCATGAAAATTTTCTCACCGATTAAGATATTTTTTAGTTTATTATCACAAGTTCGGACAGATCTTCGTACTATTGTGCTTAAAACTCGGAATCCCTGCTTCAAATCGAGAAAAAACAATATTCCCATTGGACTTCCTACTAGTCGGCTACAAAACACACTGGCATCCGATTTGTCGCGCTTTACAAAGCGACCAGTATGACAGGTCTGCGCTTTTTCCATGGAGATCAAATGAGAGCTGGTTTGTCGCGTGATTGCGTTGCGTTGCGTTGCGTCGCTAGTTGCTTCAGCATGACATCAGCCTTAGTCATTCATTCTTCACTCAAAATCGATTGCCCTATCTAAATATTCACTATCCGAGATGGTACAGATTCTGCATGATCATTTTTCTGAAAGAAAAGGATTGTTCAAAGATAAATTTATTTAAACAGTCTTTCCTTCTGGAGAAGGAAAAAGTGTTACCAGTATAATCCTCCACCGAATAACTTGCAAAATAGGAGGAGTTGTTAGCATAGAAAATATTAGAGAACTGAATGAAAGTTTTGTTGATTTCTTTTAACGTACATAAAGAAAACTCAAGTTTTATAACTTTCTGACTTGACTTGGAAAAAGATGCTAGAAGCAGATTTTCAGAGGCTAGATTTTGATCCAGAGCATGATTGACACAATATTGTGAGTGATACGGACAAGTTAAAAAGAGAGCAGAAGAATTGTATGAAAAAGTTGAAATTGAAATCTAAGATGGTGAATCCTCCAGTGAGGAAATTAAACATTGGAAATTTAAAAAAAAAAACTGTAACTACGAATGAAGAATGAATGTACACATCGAGCTATTTTTTCAACTGTCATTTTTTCGCATTTTCTCAACAATTATTTAATGTTTTTTTAATCTGTTTCTATGTATCATAATCATTTATTTAGATCGTTTTCATATGATTAATATTTTATTTATTTCAGAATCACAGGTATGCTATAATTTTCAAAATTACTCATTCTTTAACATATGCATATTTTTATATATTGAGGGGGTGGGGAAGGGCCATCCGGACAACTGATCAAAACGATGTGGAGGGTAGAGTGCACTGGGCAGTTACCCTCACTAACATATCGCAAAGAAAAGGAGGGTTCGTCTTCACATCCTATGGAACATTCCATATGACAATAGCTCGATTTTCTATTGCTTGACAATAAATTGTACTTTTGGTGGAGACCCCTAATCCTTACCCTACAGAATCGTACAAGTTACTCTACTTGTACATTCATTCCCTTGGAACAGTCCACTCAAAGGCAATTTTAGTCAACTAGTGGGAAATCGGGATCAAGTTGTGATGTGCGAATAGTTCGCTGCAAACGGGCCGTGCCACGCTACATAGGATGTTAATTTACATCATCATACATCATTACTTCGATTAGATTTTGAGAAAAGCTGTGATGAGTATGAGGAATTAACTAAAAAGCTAAGCTATTTTTATTTATCCAAATTCAGTAGAATTTAGATTTAACGGTTCTCATTGAGGGACTGATACATGGGATCGGGACATGTTTACACTCACATAAATTATGTTAAATATTTCATGACAGCTCACATAAATCCCCCTAACGAGTTCTCTCGAATGAAAATTTTGTTGGGGGGAGGAGAAGATCATTAATTATATCTTTTGTTCATTAAATGTTTATTTGCAAGAGCGAGCAAAAGCGCTATATCCAAAGCCAAAAACCAGAAATAATAGTGCATCGAAATCCGCATCATTTTTTTAAACTTTTAATCAAGTATAATGCCAAAATGGTCAGTATATTAGATAATGGTTAGATATTGGAAAAAAGTAAATAATTAAAATCATTAATGTTTCCATAAGGGTTTAGATTTTTGTTCATAAAAACATCATTTCCACCCACAGAAGGACGAAATCACAAGGACCACCATCAAGGAGCTTAGAAAATTTAGTATATGTGCTCCCAACGTTACAATCTTAGTAATAGCTAGGGCAACGTTTGGTACTGTTGTCCAAATTTCATTCACCTGTGTTCCAGTTGCCTGTGTCCAATACTGCACAGTGGGTCCGGCCAAGTTAAAATGAGTTATAAATGCACTTTTTCTACTCACCGGGATGCTGACAAGATCTGGCTGTGTTTGTATCATAAGCATAAGCAAGCAAAAGAAGGAAGTAAGAACTTATTATTCAGAAATACATTGTTCTCCCTTTCTCAGTGTTTCGTAGCTGATCTACAGTTTTTTTTCCGAAGCACATTCATTCGGATTGTTTTTCTAAAACTTTGAAAAAAAAGCCTTTTTGCTGGATGTTATTCAAGAAACATATTTGAGTTATATTTCGAGGTTTCTGAAACTATAAGTTTTGTACAAATCTGTAGAGAAATAACAAAGATAAAGCAAAGAGTGTCAAATTTACACTCCAGGAATTCTAACGGGGGAAAATTTCCGGAATGGATGAGGGTTAGAAAATCATAAAATATATTTCTAACTTTCATTCTGTAGGTTCCAGAAATGATAAGAGGCTCTTCATGGTAGCAAATCATTTTTGAAGAATTAATACAAAAGCACTGAGTGATTGACTATTCTCACTTCCTACTTGCCGGTTTGAAGTGATCCTACTGTCAGAGTTTTAGAAAGAGTTCTGATCCTTCGAATTCTGATTCTTCGAATTCGAATTCTGAATTCGAAGCACAGAATTTGAGAAACCATTTCAAATAACGATAGAGAACGTTACAAGGTTTTAATTAGCTTTCCAAAAACGTTGTGACAACCTACGAGTATCTTAATAAATTAATAACATGCGTAACACAATCCTAAAAAATGGATAGTTGTATGCAAAAAATATCATGACAACACAGCAACTAACTTTATGCTTTCCCAATTAAAATATTTTTAAGCAAACCAAAAATGCAGGAAGCTACATCCATTCAAAAACTTCCAAAATGTCAGTCAGTTTTTTAATGACATTTCCTACAACCGTATCCAAAAGTGTCCAAAGCAAAGATAAATTTGAAGGTAGAATCTACATTTTGTCCTCGATAGAAATGAACAATGAAAATACACCAGCCACTTTTATGTCAATTTCTTCCTAATTTATTGATTTTGAAATTTTTTTCAAAGTTTGTACATTTCTCAAAAGAAAATTTTTGTTTAAAATCTTTCTCTGCAAAATTTTTCAAGTTATTATTTTTTGAATTCTTCAAACATTGAAGTTTAACACTGTAACATTTTAATAAGTGCGTTGGAAAAGGGGAGAGTCTCTTCATATATGTGAAAAATTTTTAGAGATGCAGAATGTTTTTTTCCTGAAGGGGTTCTAAATAGACCCTGTGGAAAGATTAAAATTTTATATAAGTTCTTTCAGTTTTTTTCGTACGTCAATGAGGATAAGCCATAATTTGTTCTAAATAGAACAATTGGAAATTGTTCAACAAATTTGATTATAATATTCTTTAAATTCTACACAATCGCTTTATAAGCAATCAGAATCTCTTAACTATCAAAAAATAGTCATTAGATTCTTAGGTGACGTTTTGGGCAAAAAATTAAACCAAAATCTGATATGAAAAATTGCAGATACATTTTTTTTTAATAGCTCATAGCAACTTATATTTTTCAAAGTTATTCATGGAGAATAGATCTTAGATCGTTCAAGTTATAGTATTTTTTTTTTGCAAAAATCAGATTTTTGGTTTCAGATTTTTGAATTGAAAAACCTAGTGATATCTGGGCAGATCTGAGGAAAATCCTATCATGATTGAAAAAAAAAACAAAATCTAGAGCGAAGCACATAAGTAGAATTTTAAAGAATCTCTCTAAAAAGTTCTTGAACTCAAAAATCAAAATGCAATTTACGTTTTTTGCTTTATTGTGAGTGAAGAATACCAAAATGGTCACTAACGATTTAAAATACTTTTCTTAGAAAAAATATTCCGTTTTTCATGAGAACTCAAGTACCGTAAACTGGGGGAACTTTGATCAACATAATATTTTTTGCAGATAATCATCATTAACTTAGTCTGAAATTAAAATATCTGAAAACTGTCTTCTACGTTTGAAAGCCTATAAATTGAGTTTCAAATAGACTAAATTTGGTTTGTAGTTGAAGAATTTTTTATATTACTTGAAATGTACTTTTAAAGTTTTAAAATATCTGTTTTTTTTTTCTTAGACTCACAAACAAACACCTCTCCTGATAAAATGATAGCATTTAGAAGCAAATGGAATGTTTTATATTAAAATTTAACTTTTTAACTTTGTATAGGTATAGCTTAAGAGTTATTTTCATGGTCATTATCATAGAATAATTTTTGGATATTTAAAAAACGGACATTTTCTATGAGAAAGCCTGTATAGAACAAAAGGCTTAAAAGCCTATCAAATGGCTAAGTTTGAATAAAAAAAACAGGACAGGACCTAGGGAATTGCATGAAGATAAAATTTATGTTATTTTTGAGGCCAAACAATATTGAGAAATGCTTATAATTTTTGTCCCTAAATGTATGCAGCAACATTTCCATATTTTGAAGATGTTGAGATACGTAAACCATAGTAAACCATAGTGATCAAAGTTACCCCAAAACATGAAATCTGGTTTTGAAACAAACATTTAGTTATAGCCACTAATGTCGTTTGAATGTCCGTGAGTACGAGCCCAAGAATAAACATCGATCACAGTTGTACCGGATAAGTTTAAGTTTTTCAATGACTTTGTCCACCAACTTCATCGTTTATATAAGTCGCGAATGACATAAAGATGTTAAAACGACTATAATCGAAACAAAAAAAAAATGTCGTTTGAATATTCAGCTATCAATGATCAAGCTTTATACCCCTTACCTCGGTAAGTATTTAAAACTTTTTAGAGTTACAAAAATGCAACACCCTCCAAAATATTCGAAAATCAATTAAAAAAGTGATCGAAGTTCCCCCAATTTACGGTACTCCGTATTCCAAATTTCACCTAGAGAGATCAAAATACCTAATTCGAAGAAAAAATGAGAACTAAACATCTTATATTCAAAATGTAAATCATATTTTCTAGCTTTAAAAGTATTAGCCAATTAAAAAAAAAGAAGTTCATTTCAAGATTACTTTTGTATTTAAAAGAAAAAAAAAGTAAGAAATGATGAAAAAAAATTAAACTCTCATGTTAACAACAAAGAAATGTTAAAAATATAAATTTTTTATATTAAATTGAATTCAAACATGAACAATCGAGTTCCTAAATTTAGATTTGTCTAATGGTTTTTCCCTTTAGAAAAAAAAAAGTTGAAACTGTTTTTTTAATTACACACAAAGCACCTTTTAGTTGGCACCTTTATAAACGAATTTAAAAATGTTTGACAAATGAATGTAAATCAGAAAACTACGCTAAAAATCAAGGCTTTTGAATATGTTCTCACGAGTCTCAAGAAATAGTTATACCTATTGACAATTTTTTCGTAAGTTTTCGAATTTCCTTCCAAACTTGCAAGTTTTCCTTCAGATTAAATTAAAAATATTAGCGATTTGAGTGAACCGTTTAGGAAACTGTTATTAATTTAAGCTTGAAATTGCTAATGATATTCTTTTTTTTTTTACATATTATGCTATTAAATTGATTGAAATTTTCAACAAAAAGAATTTGTTAAAAAGAGTGCGTTAAGCGTTTATACAGCTTTAAGAGTGAACTTAATCAAAATTCGCTTCAAACTTTCTTATAGAACTACTACATAGGAAAACTTCTTCATTTTAATTTTTTTCCACAGGAACCAGTCTTCAAATCGTTCGAAATTCAGATAAAGTTTCATAGTCATTCTTATAAATCAGAGCGATACACTCAAAATGTTGAATCAAACTTGCAAATCTGAACATGGAACATGTGAAAAAATATCGTTCATCTTGAATCGTGAAGTGAGCTCTGTAAACTCTGGACCCTCGAAAAGATTAATTTTTAAATGTGTCGTTACTTGTATATTCGTCACGTTTCCTTGCAATAATTATTATTTTCGTGTTCTCAGCATAAGAAAAATTTGCTCGCGTTTGCTCTTTCTATCTCAATTGCGTGCTGAGAACAGTAGCGTCCGTTACCAGGGGGCTGAAATTAGCCTTTAAGTGTGGAGGATTATGATGGGCTGTTAATAAAATTAAATTTCTTAAAAAACCATCAAAAAGGCTAGAGTTTTACGAAAATTAAAAAGAATTATTAAAAAAAAATCAAAGATTGTTTTAAACTGGCTTTTTGAAATCCAGGTAATGGAACTGCATTTGTGAAACTCGAAATAAAAAAAAACATTTTTTTAAGATAAAAATTAAATTTTCAACACTGTTATTTCGAAAGATTTGTAGCAAATGATTTTTCAACATTTTGTTTTTGTATTTACTCGAATAAATTTTATTTTTATCATAACTCTAAAATTTGAATTGAGAATATAGCAATGGGAAATAAAGTGAAGTGAAATCAGAAAACGCTTTCATTTCTTTATTGAAAAATAGCTGACCCGGTGTGCTTTGTTACACTTTCTACTAATAAATGTAATATTGGAAAATTATTTAAGTTTTAATATGTTTAAAAATCATTTGTTATTTTTGGCTCCATCAAGGTTTTCAAACTACATATTTACCTATTCGAATATTGAGGTACTTATATAATCATTTTGAATTTCAATCATGAAAAATAAAATTGAATTTTAATTTGAGCTAAGCTTCTAAAATACCTTTAGAGTTTCTTTTACTTTAATTTTCCATTTCAAATTTTTTTAGGTTTAAGTTTTAACCGCTATTTATATTATGAAATGAGAATTATTTTCACAGATCATGTTTTTTTCGTCGATTAATATCCACGTCTTAACATGATCTGTAATATTACGTAATATTGGTGATTTATAACTTTTGAAAATGTGATATATACAACATACTTGAGATAATGTAATCTACACGAGTTGTGTCCAGATTAATTTATTGTCGGTAACATGTAGTTTCTTCCTAAAACATCCATCCGAAACAGAGACTGGTGCTTGGTTACGTACCTGAAACGAAAGTAAAAAGATTGTTCCAATTAAAAGTGTATCCAGAGCTGGGGCAGGTGGCTTTAATAAAAAAGGAAAAAATACAAACAAACATTCTCCCGCTTTTGAAACATGGTAGGTCAATCTTGTTTTATGGGAGCCCCCGTCATAACCTTTCGGTAGGTACACAATCCATCAATCCCAATCGACTCGGTAGTAAAGTAAAGTATGTATGGCATAATAGAGAGACCCAGATTTTTTTTCCTCTGGCTACCTCATCATCGTTGTTGGTTTAGTTATTCTCCCTCCTTAGTTCGGAACTTTGGCAGTACTAGCTTAGTCCTACAAGACCATTAAATCGACAAGCAGCCTCCCGCCCTGAATGTAAAAAAAAATCGGCTATTGAGTCATACCCTGCGCATACTATTAAGTCATAATTTGAACCTCCCCCTGCTGAACGCTCAATGCCTGACGCCTGAAGCTGACCTACCGATCCCAAAATACGCAGCAGCCTTGTTTTGTAGCGCTACCGACATTTTTAGTTGGTTTAAATTGAACCAAGCGTCGTCGTTTTCATACCTCCAAAAGTCTATAATTTTCATTCCCATTCACTGGTCTTCGGAGAAACTTCGCGAATGGAAAAAGTAAAAAAATGTGAAAAAAAATCAGACAGCTCTTATTAGTGAATATGTTACATCTTTTATTCCTAAATGTCAAGAGAAAGAAATCATTTCGATACAACAACAACAACAACAACAGCAGCTAACAAACAAGCAGCTGGGCTGGGGAGGAACAGTTCGAACATTCACTCTACTGACCAAACTTTAAAGAAAAAAAAACTCGCTCGCTCTCGAATTTCCCATATGGACACACACTCTTGGACAAGACACTCGTTAAAAATATAAATATGTGTAACAATCAGTGCACGAAGCGTCGATCCACGTTCGGCTTAATATTCCAAGCTAACACACAAATGGTTAAATTTTTTGGGGCTATCTCCTTTAAACTCTCACTAAATAACTTTTTTTTTTTGTTCAAAGTTGAGCGGAAGCTTTCCTTCAGGTCATCAAAAGTCGTTCATCAGAAAGTATAGCTATCGGGCATGCAGTGGAACAACAGACCTAAAATGAAATGAGCGACAGCTTTCAACTGTTTACAATTTTTCTGCTGCTGTTGTTGTTTATGTTGCTGATTTGGGCTTTCTTGTTGTCGTCACGGTTCGGGGAATTATCATCATCGGTTTGGCGAAAATAATTTCGAAAGGGAAAACTTCGCACCGAAATGTGTGTGCAGTGTGCAGATTTTAAATTTTTAGATAACAAACAAATTTATAAAAAAAAAACACAAGTTAATGTAACTTTGACAGTTTAAACAAGTTCCAGTTTTATGCCTGCAAAATTTGGATATTTGATTTTTTTATGATTCATTCATTGTTTTGATAGTTTTTTTTTGGAAATCGGACTTGGATGATGTTCATGATTGATGGTTTAGAGATTTAAAAATCTCTAAATCTCCATTCAATTTGCCATTCTTTTGAAGATTCTGGGTTGATTTTATCTACCTTAAATTTGAAAGGTTCAAATATACTTCAATATACTGTTTAAAGATACACTCACTCAAAAGATAAAATTTAAATTGTTATCTGCATTCCCCGCCATTCGCTGCATTCCCTGAAATCTATGAAACTTCATGAGGAAATTGTTTATTTGTAAAATCCCCTGGATTCGAAGTTGGGCAACTTACCCTGCTCATGGGTGTTTGTTAATCAATATATTTAATTTATATAAACAAATCTGAACAAAATGTTGTTTTTATATAATTTTAACTAAGAAATTCTAAATAAATCAGCTTCAGAATTTGTATTCTCGAAGAACAGTTTCCAATAACACATCTAAGCTGTTTAGACATGTTTAACAAAAACATATATTTCCGGTTTAATATATGGACCGCTGCAAGCTTTGTATGGAAGTTTCAAATTCTTGATTTTTACACCTCCCATTACTTTTTTTGATTGTTTTTGTTGCCAGAAATAGCAATAAAAATTGTGGAAGCCATCCATCCAGTTCTGAATTGGCGCAACGAATTTTAATTTTGTATGGAAATTTGTATGAGAAAACAATTATCTCATACAAAAATCGCCAGATATGCTCTGAAAGTTCCAAAAAGTATAACTTTGGATGAAAAATATTCCTTGATTCTTGCAGTACATTTCATTTGAACAAAGCACAAACCTAACTTGTACCCCAGAAAAGATATTCGATGTTATATAAAATTTTTGTTTTCAAAACTAATTTTTTTGATTTAAGCGATTTTGACTGCTTATTCGAAAGCTGTGAAACCATAGGATGAGAATGAAAAATCTCAAACAACCTGCTTTGCATTGACAGAGAATTTATTGATTTATAAAACCTTTGCAAAAACATTTCATGAAATTATTAAAAGCTCTAGCAAGCAAAGTCTGTAATTTTTTAAATACCTTTCAATGGATTCCGGTTTTTTTCATTTTGAAATGATTCTAACTTTTTTCATGAAATGTTTAGCTGTTTGTCATGTCAGCCAAAAATGAAGCTAAAGAATATTCAAAACCAAAAATCAAAGACCAACTTCATTTCAAGCTTACTTGAATTTTCTGGATGATTTAATGTGTAAAAATTTCTGTTAAAAGAAAAAATCTAAAATGTCGGAAAAAATCTAAAATGTCGGAAGAGTGGTACCTACAGTCGATTAATTCAGCGATACAAAAGTACTAAGGTGCTGTTCACATTGAGCGCGGCGGCGAAAAATTTCTACCCGAAGTATGTAAGCATGTTTAAAAAGCATAACTCACTCTTTAATAGCATAAATGTTTGTTCTAATATTTGTTTAAATTTCGCGAACATATTTTTGACTAAAACAATGACATTTCACGTTATTTAAAAAAAAAATTGTAAACTGAAAAACAGAAAATAAGCTTGCAACTCTGCTTGCCACTTGCAGATATATGCTATATAATCGTATATAACTGCATTGATTCGTAATAATGTGCATGCAATCGTATACTTATGAAAATTAATTCGCATGTCTGATTTTCGTAAAACGTATTTGCTGGCAATCGTGAAAGAAAACAAATAAGTTCAATAAAATTGGTTATGATAATGAGACATCGATGATTGGAATCGTATTTAAAGAGGCTTCAAAATGTTGGTTTATTTTTAGATCATCGATGACGTGTTCTACGATTTAAAAGATTTTAGCTATAGAAATATACGATTTGCTTTTGGTTTAATGCCTTTGAAGCAAATCTCCTTGAATTCATATATTCCAGATAGCGTCGAGGAATCATCATGAGCTGCAGATCGTATCGCCAGGGGATCAAGTGTACGATAGAAACTTTAATTTGACAGCAAAAAACGCATTTCTTTGAAATAATCTTATTTTTATTTAACTGACGGAAAATGAAAGCCCTGTACTCAAGTCGCAGAAGACGACCAAATAAGCCGTAAAACTTTCCATATTGTAACGATAAATGTCGTATATAAAGATATTCCCAATCATATATTAAGCGAAGACTTTCAAGATTACAACCTCAATCATCTATATGATAATGAAAATTGTCATAGTTTATTCCAAAAAGAATCAGGGTAGTCGAAAATGGTTCGCATGACTTATTGTGCAAATCGTTATTCAATACAATCCAAATCAAGAATATGTGTGCTAATGTACCTATGTATATGGCCTCCAAAATGATACGTATATACTGATTTTTCTGCATGATATCCGATATGTTGACAGGTATATTGGCACGTATATTTGTGTTGCAAATTCGAAATACCCTCCAAATGGTTGTCTGGGAATCAGCTGTTTAAACGTCATCTGGGATGAGCAGGGGTTTTTTTAACGAACACAAGCACATACAGGATCTCAATGAAACTTGATGTTTTCTCGAAGAGATTCCCTTTTTCTTAACTCTAAGCGTACATCTTTCGAGGATATGATGGCTAGCATCTTATAAATGCTTAAACAACCACCCAACAGAAAGTGTATAGTAAAGTGGGGCAAGAGTACGCACTTAGTTGTGTACTTATTGTATCTCTTCAAAGAAAAAAGTATCGATCATAGTAATTAAACCAAATGAAAGTAAGGCTCTTCACCTTGAATGTATGATGCAAAAAGTTTTGATAACGTTTGTAAATATTGATAAAAAAATCATATTTTTCAAAAACTACCAAAGCGTACTCTTACCCCACCAGTAGGGCAAGAGTACGCATGAGGTGGGGCCATTGTATTCCATTCTGGTCCGGTCTAAGTGAGGTCTTGAATGATTATAATCGTTTATTAAACAAAACAAAACCTTTATTTCATAAACAATAGTTAAAATAAAACAGTGTATTCATATTCCATTGGTTAAAGACTTAAAATCAAATCGAAGAAAAAAAATGCAGAGGTAAAAGAGCTTTAGGCAGGCTTTGCCTTTCGTGGTCTCTTTGCTCTCTTTGGAGCCTCAGAGCCTTTAGGAGGCTTCGGAAGTGGTCGAATTTCTGCAGGAGTCACATATGATCGTTTCGAAAGATTCAGTGGTTCTTCATAATCAATGGATTCCACTCGCCCGGAAGTTGAAGGCAGTGGATCGGGAGTTTCACAACGCTTCGGTTCGACCTGCTGTTTCGGAAATAGGCTTTCAGCAATCCGGCGCTTCGATTCTGCGACCTTCAACCGCTGTCTGGCGTTTTCCAGCATCTCCGGAGAGCAAATCTACCGGCTGGTTTTCCTTTTGTACGTCCTAATTATTGATATTCCAAATGCTTTCAAAAAGACGAAGGAAACCAACGCGTACTCTTGCCCCACCAAACCTGCGTACTCTTACCCCCTACGACCATTTGCGAAAAAAGCTAAAAGAGCTAAATATACTGATCATATCCTGGCATTAGTGTTCCACAGATTTAATCTAGCTGACCCGGTGTGCTTTGCTACACTCTTCAAAAACAAATGGTATTTTAAGAAATTATTCAAATTTTTAATGTGTTGTTGCCATTATTTTAAATCAGATTATAACATAATTCAAAAGCAACCGCTATAGAATAAGAGGTGCAGCTGAAGTTTTGAATTGCTATTCAAAGATGACTAAAACTATTTTTTTTTTAATCTTGATCTATAAATTTGTGTTAAAGATCTGATAATTTTTATCTGTTTCTTTAAGCTTCGCCCTGAGCTGGGAGGGTCTCAAATTAATCATACGCAAACAATATAACTTATAAAAAATGGTTATTTTTATCTTTAATAATCATACCCATTTTTTTCGAACCCAAAAATCCTCTTATATCAACTATAGATCCATTGGTTGATAAGTTTTCAAGCTTTACAACAAAATTTATATGGACCCCCCCCCCCTTTCTTCCCCTCTCTATACTGTAAAGCGTCAGGGTATAATGCTTTAACAATCGTAGATATATATCTCGTAACCGAATACCTTTCCATGCCAAATTTGTTTCCATTTGTTGGCTTCGTTAGCATGAATTGAGAACTTATGCTAACAAAATTGTATTTGGCTCACCTCCCTCCTCCTATGTACCTACTCACTGGAAGGAGGATGGTGTGTCAGATAATCATAGAATCAAACCAAAACGATTTCCATGTTAAGTTTTGTCCATTTCTCGGATTTTGTTTTAAAAAAATTAAATGTGAGCTTTCCTCTTCCCTTCCAATATTCCCAATTCTATCCTTCTGCAAGAGTAGTAAATTCTTGATTTATGCATAACCTTGAAAGGAAGTACCATCCCCCCTTCTGTCCTCCCCATTGAATGGAGGGGTGAGAACTTAATATTCATAGAGGTATTTTTCGTACTCAAATACTTTTTGATGTCAAATTTTGTTTCATCTGCTCGAATAATTCTCGAGTTAAGCAAAAATGCTTTTGTATGGAAGCCCCGCTTTCTCCCTTTATCTATATCTTTCCGCTGAAAAAAGGTGGGGCTTCAATTTATATAGAAACATTTCTCGTATCCAAATACCTTTACAAATATGGTTCCACTTGCTCGATCAGCTCCCATTTATACTGAAAACTGTAAGGGAGACCCCTCCTCCCCCTTTTCATTCGCCTCTTTAAAATAGTGAGGTATACGAAATATTCATAGAAGCATTCCTCGTACCCAAATATCGTTCCATGTCAAATTTGGTTCCATTTGCTGTTGTAGTTCTCGAGTTATGCAGTAAAAACTGTATGAAACTTCCCTCCCTCTTTCTTTGCTCCACACTAGAAGAAGGAAGAAGTCTCAAACAATCATTAGAACATGTCTCGTTCCCAAATACCCATCCATGCCAAATTTGGTTCTATTTGCCTAATTAAATCGCCAGTTATTTAAAAAATTATAAAAAAGGCCCCCTCCCCCCTTTAAATGTTTTTACTGGAAAAAGGAAGGTGCCTTAAATAATCATTGAAACATTTTACATATCCAAATATCCTCTCATGCCAAATTTGGTTCCATTTGCTTAATTAGTTTTTGAGTTATGTAAAAAATTATAAGAAGACCCCTCCCCTCTTTTTATCTTCCTTCTGAAAAGAAGGAGGGTTCATAGAAATATTTTTCGTATTAAAATACCCTCCCATGCCAAATTTGGTTCCATTTGCTTTATTAGTTTTTGAGCTATGTAAAAATTATAAAAGAGACCCCCTCCCCTTTTCTACTGGAAAGAGGGAGAGGTCCAAAATAATCATTGAAATATTTTTCGTATCCAAATACCTTCCTATGTCTAATTTGGTTCCAATATCTTGATTAGTTTTCGAGATATATGAAAAATTGTGAGGTCGGCCTCCTCCCCCTTCCTATCTCCCCACTGAGAGGAGGGAAGGGTACCTTATATATTAATAGAAACATTCCTCGTTCCCAAATACCACTCCATGCCAAATTTGATACCATTTGCTAGATTGGTTCTCGAGTTATGCAAAAAATTGTCTTTAGTTTGGGAGGCCCCTCCCTCCCTTCATAAGAGAGGGAGGGGTCTCAAACCATAATAGGAACCTTCCCCTGCCTCCAATACCCCCATCTGCCAAGTTTCACTCAAATCGGTTCAGTAGTTTCCGAGTCTATAGGGAACAGACAGACAGAAAGACAGAAATTCATTTTTATATATATAGACTAGCAGACCCGGTAAACTTCGTCTTACCATGTTAAACTTGGCGTCCATTTTCAATTTTTCCTAGTTTTTTTACATTTCCCTTCTTTCTCTTTACTCGAATCGTCCCGCTTAATTCTATCGAAATTAACCATAGAATTTTAACTCAACGGGTCTTTAAAAGTCCAATTTTTGTTACTTGTTCCATAAATAACTGTATGTTGATAATATGTATGTTCCATTTGCTGTATTCCATTCAGTGATTTATTCCGTTTTGTTCGAGTTCACAATAAGGTTTAAACCGAAATAAAAAGTATCTCATTTATTGGAATATATTGCTTATGAATCTTTGGAAAATTTTTGAAGTGTTTTCCGAATATTTTGCCTAACGCAGCGCTTTCAGCTCCCAATTAGCTGCCATTTGGATGGTGTATTTTTAAGAGCTGAATAATTGAAACACATAAGAAAAGATTTTTTACTAACCATTTTCAAACAGCTTTTTATTCATCATCCTCATTCTTCAAAGCAGTTTGAATTAAAATCCATATTTTCACCAAAATCATTTCCAAAAAGTTTCGCCTGATACTTAAGTTATAGACTTTACACATTTCAACTTAAAATGTTCCCAAACAGCATTTGCCATGGCATTAAATCTGACGATTTTGTTTACTGCAAATTTCTTTTTTTTTTTATTCAAGCAAAAAATGCAAATTAGTTCATTTGATTACATTTAGGATTATGTAATATTATTAATTAAGATTAATCACCGTGATTTATGTTTTGAAATTAATTTTTACGGCCTTATCGGTGAATGTTATGTTCTCATAGTGAGAACATTTCAAGAATTGAAAATTATAGATGGATAGAAGAAGATTAGAAGAAAATTATAGGTGTTGAAAATGAGCGGGTAGAAATTTTTAAGAAGCATTTTCACCACATACTTAACTTTTGTTCAATCACGGATCAACTATTTTGAAATGTTAGAATCGGACAGGGTTGAGTCTAACACAACACAATAGTTGATCTTGCGTGGTTCGCACCGCGAAACTTGCAGTGCGAACGAACAAAAGGAAAGCATGTGGTCGCTCTGAAAAGCTCCCGTAAACGGTACAACGGTTCTATCGACGTCAGACTTGTACCGGTTGTTATCTTTGCGAGCGATCCAATCGGGTTTGATTGTTTCGCTTCGGTCGATAGGGTGGTACAGACTGACTATCGATGCAAAGAACAACGTTTTTGATTTTTTATTAGCCAAATTTTAATTTTATTAATTAAGATTAATCACCGTGATTTATGTTTTGAAATTAATTTTTACGGCCTTATCGGTGAATGTTATGTTTTCATAATGAGAACATTTCAAGAATTGAAAATTATAGATGGATAGAAGAAGATTAAAAGAAAATTATAGGTGTTGAAAATGAGGTGAGGTGTTTTCAACACCTATAATTTTCTTCTAATCTTCTTCTATCCATCTATAATTTTCAATTCTTGAAATGTTCTCACTATGAGAACATAACATTCACCGATAAGGCCGTAAAAATTAATTTCAAAATTATGTAATATTTTTAAGATTAATAACATTTAATTGAAAAGCAGATTTTTTTTAAATTTAATAGATCGAAATGAAATAATCTGTTTAGGCTTTGATGGTTTCGTGAGTTCATTTAAAAAATGAAACATAGGGGCAAATGCAAACGAATATCACCACAGTTCAACTGTCATATTTTCTGAAAAAAAAAATAATATTTTCAAATAAAATATTAGTTATGTTGACAAAAAGAAATATCGAAGTATACATTTGTCCCATTTATTGGGGCAAGTGAAAACACATAGATCTTTTTCAGATGCGTCAGTGAAAAGACTTTAAAATGAATTTAATACTTGTTCTTGTTTGTCTGTTTTATTAACATTCATTGATATATACTTAGTTTTCTCCGGAATTAATTAATGCTTGGTACTTCAATTTCACTGAATGCTAATCAACCAAAAGACCTTGATTTACAAAGACCTTTATAATAATTTAAGCCAAAATATGTTAAACAAAAACATACTTTTCATGTTAAGTTCGTACTTGAATTGTGTGTAAACAAACAGTACACATGTAAACAGTTTTTTGATGAATGATTTAAAAAATAAAAGAGTTGAGTTTATTTAATCAGATAGTTTTTTTTGGGCCCAACAATTTTTAGATGAAGAATTAATGTTACACTTTTCGTAAAAGTTGAAAGTTTGCACTTGCTGTAGTTTACTTTTTTAATTGGAAATTCTTCCGGAAAATTCATATCCTCACTTTTTGTGATAGAAAAGTAGATTATTTTATTGATAACTTCAACTTACGTTTGCAAAAAATCAAAAAGTTCATTCGGCCTTTAAAAATTTCAATCCTATCTAATCTATTTCAAAGAACAGACTCTCGTTCAGTTAATGTGTCCAGCGTTCTAGGCGTATTGGATTATACGAAATTGAATGTAAAGCTTCCTAATTTCTTATTTTCAAACGTCCAAAAAGTGTCATTATTTTATATTACATTACATTACATTACCAAAACCATATCTTTTGGACAACAATTTACTACTTAAATTAACACGAATTAAAAATTGTTTTAATATTTAAAATCGTTTATATGGTTTTGATTCGATCAATAAAATATCAATCCGTATCACATCTAGGCGTCATTTATTATTATGTGCTGTGTACAAAAAAGTAAGGAAAAAACACATCTAGGTTGCATATTGCCCCAACGTGCATAAGAAAAATAGGTTCTTGGTTGAGAAATAGGCGCCCAATTTTTAAATTTTTCCAGCGATCAATGAACAGTATGCTTTTGTTACTATTATCTTGCAACGACGTTTGCTAGCGACGCCTCGCCCATGGAGACGAAAAACAAACCCCTCGAAGAAAAGAAAATCTCTAAAAATGGATTCCTGACTTTTCAATTTCAGATTTTGACAAAACAAATATTATATGTTTTATTCGATCAGCAAAATGTCAACCTGAGTCGCATCTAGGCGTCATTCATAACCATGTGAGCTAGGAATCAAGAACAAAAAAAATCACATCAAGGCATCATATCGCCACCACTTGCATTGAAAATATGCTTGGTTGAGAAATACGCGCCAAAATATTCTCACTGATCAGTATGCTATGCCATGGTTACTATCTTCTAACGACGTCAGGTCGCGACGCCTCGACCTTGGAGACGAAAAACAAACCTCCCAAAGGAAAAAAAAATCTCGAAAAAATGGAAGCCATGACTTTCATTTCATTCAAAAAAACTACAAATTTAATAATTACGGACAATTGATGCGACTTTGTGTTGTTTTTATTCGATATAAACCGATTCGCATGGCTACAGAATATTCTAAAAATAATTTCATTCGAATCGTTTGGGTCATTTCGGAGGAGTAGTACTACAAACACCGTTACAAGAGAATTTTATATAATAGATGTGTCCTTTGTCACGGAGTCACGAATGCAGATTTAATTAGCGAATTTCCACGAAGAGTAATAATGTTTCCAAATACGCATAAAATTACATAAAAATTGGAAAAACTGAAACTTAACTCATTTCTCCGACGTGCGCGAACCAAACCACAAACAAAAACACGTATGATCAGCTGACTCGATGACCTGTCAAACCGGTACAGTGTTGCTAGTTTCAGTGTTGTCGTTTACTGTAAAAGCCTAGTGCGTACTCTTTCCGCCTGCGTACTCTTGCCCCACTTTGTACTATGTATGCCGTGACCGGGATTCGATCTCATGCCCGCTGGCTTAGAAGACTTGAAGGCTATTCTCTACGCCACGGGTTGCGGCAATTGTATCCAATCCAATTTGGTTATAATGGGACACCCTAAAATTTTAATGAAAAGTAGGTTTTTGTTGAAAACCATTATTTATTCCTTACTAATTTGTATTTACCTTGATTTGATCGATGACACCAAAAGTTTACAATCTTTATAACAACAAAGTAAATATGAAGACGATTTCAAAATGGTATTTGTAATGAAAATCGGTCCTCTAGATTTGTAGATGGAGCAAAAACTGTAAACCGGTTTTTTGCTAATTATGATTTGATCCAGAAGTTTGCTAAAGTATATTTTAAATGCTAAAGCATGGATCATCCAAAATCTGGACGCACTGTTTATTATACCATAGCGCTCCTTGTTGTCGGATCTGGAAGGTTTTGGCAGTACTTTGTTCGGAAATGTTTTCTCTATCAGTGCTGAAAATTTCATAACGATTTTTTTGTTCCAATAAAGTTACACGTAATGGAAGCCGCGAGGTGAAAAAAATTTTGGACACCCACGTAAAAACCCGACGTGGTCTGGTTCAAAAATCGTGAAATCTGATTTTGGACGGCTTCCTGGCCAAAAATTTTACAAAGCCACTTTGGTCGCATGCAGACTGAGAAGGTGGCCGCACGCGTCTGTTCCCCAGGTCAGGGGCGGCGTGCAACAACAACCGAGCGTCTGTTCTCCAGGTCAGGGGCGGCTCAAACAGCGTCTGTCTTGCAGCAAGCGGCTGAACTTATGAAATGAGGCTCCCGCCAGCTAAGTCCAAGATGGCAGCCCCATCGTGGGATAGGGACTTTAGGCTAACAACCTACTGCTCCCGATTCATAAACTTGTTACGGAATCCGAAAGAAATGACCGACCTGGAACTTTGGCGACGACTTTTAGCATGAAAACACGGACACGAATTGGAACTTGGAATGTTTTAACCCTTGCTCAACAAGGCAAGCTGGCTCAACTTGCTAGAGAAGCTAGCCGCCTCAAGCTTGAAATTCTGGGACTGAGCGAAGTCCGTTGGCCTAACACTGGAGAACACAAGACTCAGTCTGGGCAAGTCCTGCTCTACGCTGGCATACGAGGAGAACATGCTACTCGAGAACGAGGAGTTGGTTTCCTGTTAAGCCCGCAGGCCTACGCGGCCCTCATTAGATGGGAACCAATAAACGAAAGAATAATCGTAGCCAGATTTAGAACACGGGTCAGAAACCTTACAATGGTCCCGTGTTATGCGCCAACTGACGTTGCCGATTTGCAGGAGAAAGAGCAGTTTTACAGTCAACTGAACAGCGTGGTAGAGAGAATTCCGAAGGGTGACAATCAAATCCATTTGGGTGACTTCAACGCAAAGATTGGCTCCGATAATCAGGACTTTGAGCGCATCAGGACAGAGGCCTAGGACAGATGAGCGAAAACGGAGAGCTGTTTGTAAAATGTTTTGGCAACAACAACATGGTGATCGGTGGATCGCTCTTCCCCATTCGACCAGCACATAAGGTCACTTGGGTATCCCGAGATCAGAAAATCAAATTGACCACATCTGCATCAGCCGAAAATGGAGAAGGAGCTTTCTTGATGTCCGCAACAAACGAAGCGCAGATATTGCATCTGCCCATCACCTTGTCCTTGGAGAGATTCGACTGAGAGTCGCGCGTGTCCAGCGGCGAGAGGAGAAAGTCGGATGTCGATACGACGTCCGCTGGTTGGAGAATCCAGAGGTGAAAAGGGCATACGTTGAACAGCTTGAATCCCGAGCCTCTGAACTGCCGACAGACGGAACAGTCGAGGAACAGTGGTGTAGAATCAAGAATGCCTTCATTACAACGAGCCATGGTACTCTCGGTAAAGTTTGTGGAAGAAGAAGTGAATGGATGTCGGATGAAACCTGGAGGATGATCGATGATCGGAGAAAGGCGAAAGTCGGAATTGAGCAGGCATGTACCGGGTCAGCCAAAGCAGCCGCCCGCTTACGATATGCGGAGCTGGAAAAGGCAGTTAAAAGAGCTTGTAGGCGAGACAAGAGAGCCTGGACAAACTCCCTAGCCGAAGAGGGAGAAAGAGCCGCCGCCATAGGAGATATCCGATTATTATATGATATTTCTCGCCGCCTTAGTGGTGCAAGGACTAATGCAAGAATGCCGCTGAAAGACCGAGCAGGTCAGCTGCTGACAGATCAAACAGATCAGCTCAAACGTTGGACTGAGCATTTTGAACAACTTTTCCGAGTTACAAATAGCGATGGCCAACAGAACCCGCAGCTCAAGGCGCCCACAGTAAGTCGCATTAATGGCGTCAACTCGGAAGCCCCCTCGCTGGCTGAAATAGAAGCGGCAATCAAGGACATGTAATCCAACAAAGCGCCTGGAATCGATTGCATCCCTGCTGAAATGCTCAAAGCCGACCCTGCCTTGTCAGCACAGATGTTGCACCGTCTTTTCGCTGACATTTGGGATACTGCAACATTCCCGGCCGACTGGATGCAGGGTATCCTCGTAAAGGTCCCGAAGAAAGGAGACCGGACAGAGTGCGGTAACTGGCGAGGCATATCGTTGATCTGTACAACCCTCAAAGTACTCTGCAAAGTGATCCTGAACAGGATCCAGGAGAAAATCGACGCTACACTCCGACGGCAACAAGCTGGATTCCAATCCGGACGATCATGTGTGGACCACATCACAACGCTACGAATAATACTGGAACAATTCAACGAATTCCAAGACTCTCTTCTGCTGGTGTTCGTTGATTTCGAAAAAGCATTTGACCGACTGAACCACGAAAACATCTGGGCTGCTCTTAGACGACGAGGGGTCCCAGAGAAACTAGTCCATCTCATCGAAGCACAGTATGAGGCATTTTCGTGCAAAGTCTTGCACGACGGTGTCTTGTCCGAACCAATCCCGGTAACTGCTGGAGTGAGACAAGGATGTATTTTGTCACCGCTGCTTTTTCTCATCGTAATGGATGAGATCTTGACTGGATCGATTGACTGTAGACCAAACCGAGGATTGCCGTGGAATCCATCAATGGAGCAACTGAACGACCTTGACCTGGCTGACGATATTGTTCTGCTTGCCCAAACACAACAAGACATGCAAAGCAAACTCGATGACCTCACCGAAAGTTCCAAGGCAGCAGCAAGGTTGCTGATCTTCGCTCAGAATGGTTTTTCACCCCGATCCTAGTCACCAACGAGTATACTCCTCAACATAGAAAGTCTGTTTTCTTTAGAAACGACGCTTTTCAGCATCGAACGACGCAAACCTAGTTTGTTTTTCTTCCCCTCTTTCGTGATTCGTTATTTTCTGAGTGAAGCATCTAACGTTGGAAATTGTATTCCTCAGTGCCGTGCCGCGTCGCGTTTTGAAGTTTCCGCGATGAGGCGTGAAAATACCTTCAAGATAGACTGTTCGCAGTTTACCGTCAAGCCGTCGGTCGAAAAACTTTTTGGTTTCTGTCGATCCGTGCTTGGATTGAAGAGAGAAGACATTAAACGACTTCAGTGCCACAGAGGTGGAGCTTGTGCTTTCGTCAAGGTCACTGACTTGGCGATAGCACAAAAAGTCGTAGATGAACATGACGCGAAACATGAAGTGGAGGTTGGGGAGGGGAAGAAGATCAAGCTACGGATCAGCTTGGAAGATGGCAGTGTTGAAGTACGGGTCCATGATCTTCCTGAAGACGTGCCCGAAGAAAAAATCGTCAGCTTCCTAAACGAGTCCGGTGAAGTGTTTTCAATCCGCGAAGTGATGTGGGGCGGAAGCGAAGAAGACGAAGGGATCCCGCTCGGCATATGGTCTGCCCGTATGATAGTTAAGCAGAATATCGACTCGTGGGTGAACATCGACGGAGAGACAGCGTTCGTCACCTACAAGGGACAGCTGCAAACTTGCCGCCACTGCAAGGAGCAAGCACACACTGGCATATCATGTGTCCAGAACAAAAAGCTTCTGTTTCAGAAGAGCTACGCAAACGTGGCGAAGCACTCTGGGCAGACGAACAGGTCAACCACCGGTCATCAACCCAGAAAGCCAGCTGGTGCGGGACCAAAAAACACAGTCGGTCAAAAGTGTACCGCTGCACCACCAGTGTTATCGTCGTCGGCGGCTTTTCCTGAACTGACTGCTCCGGGCCACGATGGAACCTCGAGCTCGAGCAACGAACCTGCAGTGGTGGTTGTACCATCACGAACCCAACGAACGCAAATCCCAACGTCGTCGTCGTTAGCCCTACCGCAACTGGTGGTCCCTCTGGTCGATGCTTTCAAGAAGCCAGCGGAGAAATCGGGGCGATCGAAGAGCAAAAGCAGCAATGGCAATGAAACCGACGATTCCACTGCCTCCACGAGTAGCAGAACGAGCCAACGAATCAGAAATAAAAAATCTCGACCAAATCCCACTGGAGACGGCATGGACGCCGAAGAGGAGCTGGCAATTCCATTGTAATGGCTCTCTCGTCGTACAACATCTCGTCGATCAACATCGGCACCATCACGAACCCCACGAAACTGAACGCTCTCCGAACCTTCATCAGCAGCCAAAACCTCGACATAGTGTGTCTGCAAGAAGTGGAAAACGAACAGCTCTCCTTGCCTGGCTTCACCGTTTTTTTCAACGTAGACCACACGAGAAGAGGCACAGCTATCGCACTTAAGCAGCACATCCAGGTCTCTCATGTCGAGCGAAGCCTGGACAGCCGTCTGCTTGCGCTGCGAGTGCAAGACACGACAATCTGCAATGTTTACGCTCCCTCGGGTTCCGCACTACGAGTTGCTCGGGAGAGTTTCTTCAGGGAAACACTTCCCTACTATCTCCGTCACCGCACTTCGCACGTCATCCTGACCGGCGACTTCAATTGTGTGCTTCGAGCATGCGATTCAAGCAGCCCAAACACCAGTCCCGCTCTCAAAACAGCCATCCAACAACTGCAGCTGCATGACGTATGGGAAAAATTATGTCCACGCGATAGTGGTTTCACGTACGTCTGCCGCTACTCCCAATCACGTCTCGATCGCATGTACGTCAGCAGCGGTTTGCGCGATCACCTGAGAGCAGCACACACCCACGTTTGCTCATTCACCGACCACAAAGCACTGACACTCCGCCTTTGCCTCCCACATCTGGGACAAGAGCAGGGCCGAGGTTTTTGGTCCCTCCGTCCACATCTTCTGACCCACGAGAACGTTGCGGAATTCCAGCAACAGTGGCAATACTGGACCCGACAGCGTAGAAATTTTGGCTCTTGGATCGAATGGTGGATTTCTTTTGCCAAGCCGAAAATCAAACGATTTTTTAAGTGGAAATCTCGTGTGTTCTTCGAAGAATTCCACGACGAACATCAGCGCCTCTACAGCGAGCTGCGTGTTGCATACGATGGGTACTACCAGCACCCAGAAATGTTGGCTACCATCAACCGCCTGAAAGGTGAAATGCTCGCCCTACAACGGAGGTTTTCTCACACGTTCATGCGAATCAATGAAACGCATGTGGCGGGAGAACCCATCTCTGTATTCCAGTTGGGGGAAAGGCGAAGAAAAAAGACCGTCATCACACAGCTGCGGACGGAGCAGGACGAAACAATAGCAGAGCCGCATGCGATCGAGGCGCACATGATCGATTATTTCTCGACTCTCTATGCAGAAGAGGAAGCAGCAGAGGACGAAAACAGCTTTGCCTGCGAAAATGTCGTCCCACCTAACGACCCATCGAACGAAGCCTGCACGAGAGAAATCACAACAGCCGAAATCTGGTCGGCAATATCATCAAGTGCTCCACGTAAGTCTCCCGGTTGCGATGGTATTCCAAGAGAGTTTTACCACCGCATGCTCGATGTCATCCACCGTGAACTGAATCTGCTGCTTAATGAGGCCCTCAGAGGAAATCTTCCCTCTGCATTTGTCGAAGGGATCATCGTGCTGGTCAAAAAGAGAGGTGGAGATAACACGGCGCGATCGTACCGCCCGATCTCGCTTCTCAACAGCGACTACAAGCTCTTCTCACGCATCCTTAAGTCCAGGCTGGAGAGCGTGATGAAAGAGCATCGCATTCTAAGTGACGGGCAGAAATGCTCCAACTCAGAGCAAAATATTTTTCAAGCCACTCTCGCTCTGAAGGACCGAATCGCCAGCCTCCGCCACCACCGTCGCGCCGGGAAGCTGATCAGCTTCGATCTCGATCATGCATTCGATCGGGTCCGGCACTCTTTTCTCTTCGGGACCATGCGGTCGCTCGGCATCAACGAGGACCTCATCGCTCTTCTCTCGCTCATTGCCAGCCGGTCCACCTCGCGGCTACTAATAAACGGTCGTCTTTCTCGGCCGTTCGAGATCCAACGATCGGTCCGGCAAGGGGACCCGTTGTCCATGCACCTTTTCGTGCTGTACCTACATCCTCTCGTGTACAGACTGGAACGCGTGTGCGCCAATGATCTGCTAGTAGCGTATGCGGACGACATCAGTGTGATTGTCACCTCTACGAGGCAAATCGATCAGATGAATGGGCTGTTTCTTCGCTTCGAGAGGGCTGCCGGAGCAAAATTGAATGTGCTGAAGACGGTTGCCATCGACGTTGGGTTTTGCGAAGGCAGCACTATTAACACCCAATGGCTGCAAACAGTCAACACAGTCAAAATTCTGGGTGTTGTGTTCGCGAACTCAATACGTCTTATGACAACACTAAACTGGAATGCGCAAGTGGGAAAATTCTCGCAGCTTATGTGGCTGCAGTCTCTCCGAACGTTGACGCTGCATCAACGGGTTACCATGCTAAATACCTTCGCCACATCAAGGATTTGGTATCTCGCATCCATTCTACCGCCGTTCTGCGTACACACGGCGCAAATCACCTCGACGATGGGAACGTTTCTTTGGAGAGGAATGGTTGCCCGCGTTCCAATGATGCAGCTTGCTCGCAGCAGGGAAAACGGAGGACTGAAGCTGCAACTACCGGCGCTAAAATGTAAGTCGCTCGCAATTTCTCGTCATCTAAAAGAGATCGTTTCCCTTCCTTTTTATAACTCCTTTCTTGTCCAAGCAAATTCCCGCCCAGCAATTTCAATAGATCTTCCCGACCTAAAACTTATCCTTTCAAACATATCCCAAATACCTCACCAAATCCAACAAAACCCCTCCGCCGATCAAATCCACCAGCATTTCATACTGCAAACCGAACTGCCAAGGGTGGAACGAAACAGTCCGGCGAACGACTGGCCACGTGCGTGGCGTAATATTGCATCGAGGCGACTGACGTCGGCGCAAAAATCCGAACTCTACCTTCTCGTGAACGAGAAGACACCTCATCGGAAACTGCTTTTCGTGATGCGGCGAGCTAACGACGAAAATTGCACATTTTGTGATAATGGCGAAACGGAATCTCTAACCCACAAGTTCTGCACATGTACTCGAGTCGGACCGGCTTGGACGGTTCTTCAGCAGAGAATAGCAGTCATCTTGGGAGGATGGAGGCGGCTCGTTTTCGAAGACCTGTTGAGACCTGTTTTAGCAGGAATAAACGAAAGGCGTAGAATGGAAATTCTGAAATTGTTTATAAAATATATCTGCTTCGTTGATAAATGTAACGGTAGAATCGATATAGCTGAACTAAATTTCCATCTAGATGTTGATGAGTGATAAAATTAGAAGAGACAAATTTTGTAAGATAATTTGACAAATAAAACTTAATTTTTAAACAAAAAAAAAAAAAAAAGTTACTATCGGTAACGTTCAAACAATCATCATTCGCTTCTAATGAAAACATTGCGCGTAGACGGCGTCGAATTCTTCGACATCTACTCGACTCGCTGACGATCATGCTTCGCCGCGAACGCTTCATGAAGGAAAACGAGTTAAATCTTGGAACGCAAGAGATGCCCAAAAACCAAATTTATGCCAAAATGGCCTTATTTTTCTCTCAAGGTGTGTTAATTATTTTATAAAATATCGGTCTTAGTCTTTATCGCAGGAATTGATCCCAAGTAGCATTCTTCCTTAAAGGTCTGATTTTGGGCATGAATCAACAGCATCGTCATCAACTCGCGCCGAATCAACTCGCAAACGAATTCATTCAGTAGCGAAGCGAATGATTGCTGGAGTAAACAATGACTAAAAATCGGAAGGAGAAAATCAACAAGGAACGCTAGGCAACGCAAACAGATCGAAAATTCATAGTACATGATTCACTAAGACGGCGTTCTTATGTTGTATGTTTTTATTCGTTCGCGAGTCAACGCTTAACAGCGTCGTTACTGTGGTTGCGTCGTAACGATTGGTAATTTTGAAGCAAACGAAGCGATTATCAGTAACCCTGGGCAGCAGGTCTCAAAATCAATGTCGGAAAGACCAAGTCGATGGAAATCAACACAGAAAATCGTTCCAATTTCGTGGTAGCTGGACAACAAGTTGAGAAAGTGGAGTGCTTCCAGTATCTTGGTAGCCAGATAACGCCTGATGGTGGTACCAAGAAGGACATCGAAACCCGGATCAGAAAGGCCCGATTTGCTTTTGCGAGTCTCCGAAACATCTGGCGCTCACGCCAGATCTCTCTACGAACTAAGATCCGAATCTTCAACTCAAACTTCAAATCCGTATTGTTGTACGGGTGTAAAACTTGGTGCACATATGCGGTGACGACGCGAAAACTGCAAGTTTTTGCGTATCGCTGCCTGCGGAACATCTTCTTGGTGGCCTGGCAACTGGATCTCAAACGTGGAACTTCATCGCCGGTGTCACCATAAGGCGCTGGACATCAAGATTCGGGAACGTACATAAGTGGAGATGGATTGGGCACACGCTGCGAAGAGGTGAAAACGAGATTTGCAGAGAGGCACTTGACTGGAATCCAGATGGGCATCGAAGAAGAGGCAGGCCCAGAAGCTCGTGGCGGTGTAGTCTAGCCGCTGAAATCCGCACAGTTGACGAGAACCTTAGCTGGCAGCAAGTGAAGACGCTGGCTCCGGATCGCCAGCAGTGGAGATCTTCTATCTCAGCCCTATGCGTCGGTCAATCGGCGCCGGACCCTTAGGTAGGTAGGTAGGTACTCTCTTAACTGTATTGAAATAGAATAAACAAATCTTAAGCAATAGAATTGGCACAAAATTTGAATTCGGCAGATTGTATTTTTTGTGTAAAGGAGAGAAAACTTATGCTCATATTGTCGCGCTCCTGGTGGACGGATTTGGAAGTTCTTGGCAATCAATATGGAAGCCGAAAGAAGGGAAAATATGTGCACATTTATTTGGAAGATCTATTGTGGCCTGCATCTAGCCTAGCTATATAATCAGCTAAAATTGACGAAACATTGACGACGATTCGGAAGTCTCAAGCAAATCGTCGGAGTGGAACTATCGACCGGAAACTGCGTGGTAAGATTTTGAAGAGGATCAAGAGGCATTCCAATTTGTCGGACCGTGATTTGGCCAGAAAATTCGGTGCCCATAGTACCGTGAGGAGAATTCAACTCCAGGAAGGAATGATGTCGTATTGAGCTAGCAAACAGCTTAATCGGACCATAAAACAGAATAGTGTGGCCAAAATCCATGCTCGGAAGCCGAACATTTTTGATTTGGTAGAACATTTGCAGCTGTAACAAAAAAAAAGAAAAGGAAAGTTTTCGTTACAAATTAGACAACGGTGGCTATTTGGGGAGCTTTTTCGGTTTGCAGTCTTGTTTATAGCAAAAAAGATTTAGGTTTCCAACGTTTCGATTCTTGTTGGATCTTCTCAAGGAATAAAACAGTGTTAGTTCTGCTGACCATAATGTATGCTTTCCTACCGAAAAGATGCCGTTTTCTTGTCAGTGTCGACTCGGCTGGTGTATAGCTGTCTTTTGAACTATTTTCCGAATAATTTTATTTATTTCGTGTTTTTAGATATAAGGTGAAGTGTATCGACTTTCTGCGTACAGATGTTTGCGGATAAAAACCCGTTTGTCTAGTGTTTTTGGGATTATTTTTCCACAGCATCAAACTTTTAGTACATTCTTCACTTTTCACTTATTTTGTTTTGATCAAAAATCAATGCTGTTTGTTGACTCAGCTATGACGTCGGAACTATACCAAAAAGAGTGTCTCCAAAAACGAATTTTGCCATTCATTCGAACTCATGACCATTCCGTAATGTTTTGGCCAGATTTGGCAGGCTGTCATTACAGCAAAGTCGTTCAATAATGGTATGCAGAGAAAGAGGTCCAATTTATAAAAAAAAAACCATACACAATCATCATAGCATAGTGAAAACTTATAAAAAATATAATTTTGTCCATGCTGTTCAGCGTTTGCAAAGTAATCCAATGTGATGTGGGACACCCTTTTCCTTCATTTTCATCATGATTCAAGAGATCTCGTATCGTTAAAGTTTTGGACTCTAGAATATCAATTTAAAAACATGTGATAATGCCAAGATAAAGTTCTCTCCCAGGAACTATTTGTATATAATACTGATGGATCAGCATCGTGATTTGATTGGACTGACTGCGGGGGACCTGGCAAACAGTTTCCATAATAACGGTGATCCCCGTCAAAGATAGGCGCTCTGCCACTTTCGTTTCCTTGCACCTTAATAGTCCGAGGAAATATGAAACCGTAGCTGCAAATTCATCGATAAGCTACCAGGGCTCGAGCATCCAACTAGTGGGTCCAATACCGTAATTTAAATTAAAGTAATCAATATTCTGACACGTTACTATTAGCCAGTTGCCACTCTGAATGGTCTACGATGCGGTGCGGTGGCGGATAAAAAATACACACGTGACCGGAGATTGTAACAAGAAGTCTGTCGAGCTAAAAGGAGGGCCTATCGAGCTCTGTAAGGTCCATCGCACCCGGGCGCCATTATCTTGCATCTGTCTGTCTGATCAGCCCGAACCTCAACACAACTGGCACCTCAACTAGGAACGGGGCACCTTCCAACTTAATATCCAACAAAACATCAGTTCAGCCTTCAAATCGCGGAACGCAATCTCAATGATCAATCGGGCACTTTCCACTTGGGGTTCCTCTGTTTCTCGACTCGATACAGCTGACTGTTTATCTGACTGGACTGGCGCAAAGTGGCTGAGCAGTTTTCCGGATGATATCTACTCATTAGAAGAAATGGTCAAGCATCCTGTTCCTTTCGGAGGCTAAAGCCGATCTTGGACTAGTGGAATTAACTCCAGTTAAGATGGTTGAAATTTGTTTCAGTGTTTTAAAATTAATTTATATGACCGTAATCTTACAGTTATATTACTGTCAATCATATTTTACTGTGAAGATACTAACTGATACAAATATTGAATGATTGTTTATTAATAGTTACGTCGTCTACCGTCATTTCATCTGTTATTATTGAAAATGTAATAAGTATATTTTTGTTCAAAATAGAATAACACAGCACGTTGATTGAAAATATGGTCTTCTGATTATCAATTTCCTTCCACTATAAATAAAAAGCTTCCATCATGCTTATTGACAAGATTCCGTCAGGTTCAGCATCGCTTTCGGAATACTAATTTCCACTGGAATTGGTACTTATGTGGTTAGTGTTTTCTGACTTTAAAGCTTGTTTCCAAGTGAAAGAAAAGAAAAACGATTCTGAAGTAAGGTGAATCTGCTTTTCGTTTGAAGCCGATAAAAAAAATCTCAGGTGACTTGAGTCAATTTCAAAAAACAACTTGACTAATGAATAACACGTCAAATTATCAATTCATTGTCATCTTTTCTTTAATTCTTTTCCACTCCTGAGTGTCAAAATTACACTATTGACACATGGGGATTTTTTTTTATTATCTGACAATTTGCGCCGGGGGTCTTCAGATTTTCCCCAAAATTGAAAATTTGGTTCATTTTTGCGACTTAAAAATACATTTATTTTTTCAGATTTCTAACATTTTTATTTTTTGAGTTAGCTTCGGTTAGATTTTTTTGTCAATAAAAAATAACCATTTTTCAAAGCTACATAACTCTGTTATTTTTCAAAGGAAATTATAAAATAGCACATCAAAATGCATTGAAATTTAATCAGCTTTCCAAATAAACTAGTTGAAAAAAGATAAATAAAGACCTTCAACATGAAAAGTTGTAAATAAACTTTAAATTGCGTCTAAAAGTACCGTCTGCACCACCGAATATTTTGCAAAAAATATTATTGAATAGCTCAATTTATGATGCAACTTTCATCTGAAGACACCAAAGTGGGCCATCAACTCCTTGAAGAGTTATGAAAGAAATAATGACGATAAATCTCTTTTTTTGCATCGAAAACAAACAATGGTGAATCAACTGCACTCACATATGGAGATAGCAAGCACTTCTAACAACATGGAAACAAAAGAACTTACCAAAGCAGGTAAAAAACACTTCTTTTTCGTGCTTTGTAGAGTGTTTGCAGCATAACTGACTTTAAATTTCCACTAAAATTCTTAGTATCGTATTGTTAATGTGATTTAACAAGTAATGGGAATTTTGCTTTTACAACCTGGTCATATGCTATATAACTTATTAACTTTTCGATCAAAGATCATTGTGAAGCATAATCAATGCTAATAGTAAAAGGTTCAGTCCCTGTGATTGGGATCACACAAATGTGATTGAAAAATGAAATATAGACGTGCTGGACATAGTTTTCATATCGGGAGCAAAGCACTGGACACCAAAATCCTTTCCCATTGATCAAAAACAAAGAGTGTGGCACAAATGTAGAAATAATCGAAGAGCTCAGTATTGTCAGCCCAGGCTGTAAACAGCATCATTCCCATTGTAGGTAATATGACATTGAAAATATGATACTTTTACCGTATTCGTTTTCTCCATTCGCCCAGTTTTGAGGTTTACCATACTAGAACGAACATAATTCGTAGTCAGTGTTTTGCTACCTCGATCGCTCACAAACGAATCTTCAGTGTTCCACCGTCCATTTTAAATCAAATTTGGGAAATTACGGATGCAAAACTGAGCGCATAAACTTCTAAAAATGACAGCAAAATTTGCAAAACTTGTTGTGACCTGGTGCAAAACTGGGTATAAACGAATACGTTATTAGATTTTTGGATATAATATGAAGTCAGTTTAGCTGTAACACTCTACCGCCCCTACTTTCATAACAATCCCATTTGCAAAAATTAGCAAGCGAGAAAATCAGCTTTTCCTGTTTTGGAATACATTCTTAAATTGTGATCACCACATTCAGCATAAACGAAAGTCGTTTCTAGGTTGTCATAATCAATCGTAAGACCTGAAATTTTCGAAATAGGGTTATTGGTAAGGTCGAGAGCACTATTTTTATTCATTATGGGACTGTTAATCGACCATATTTGAAACCTTTTTCAAATCTACTCGCATAACAGTCTCATACAGAATATTTTCTTCTCACCAAGCTACTTTCTAAGACTTAAATTTTATCATTTTTGAACTTCTAAATGCAATTTTCAGAAAAAGAAACATACTTTTGGAAAAATATCGTAAATTCCACATTGTAAGTTGAATCTTTTTACGATTTTTGATTGCATCCGATAGTTTTTCGCTCAGGAAGTCATTCCTAAGGAAGTTAGACCTGCCTTCGAAATCTCGTGTGCATCATTCGACATCAAGTGAGTTAAATTTTTTTAAATGATTCAAAGCAATAAATCAAAGACTATTTCGCCGAAAGAAGCATTGAAAAGTAACCAAATCCGTGGTATTTCACATATGGAACTGTTATTCGGGAATATTTCATATAGGACAGCCACAAATTGATATTTTTTTCGAAATTTGTAGAACAAAACCTCTTTTTTTAGTGTTATATTTTGAATCCCTATGTTGACCTTAAATGACGAAAATTCATATGGGACTGTTATGCGAGTGGCACAAAAAACGTGTTTTATACCTGCTTTGATAAGTTCTTTGGTTTCCATGTTGTAAGAAGTGCTTGATATCTCCATATGTGAGTGCAGTTGTTCGACCATTGTTTGTTTTCGATGCAAAAAAAGAGATTTATCGTCATTATTTCTTTCATAACTCTTCAAGGAGTTGATGGCCCACTTTGGTGTCTTCAGATGATAGTTGCATCATAAATTGATCTATTCAATGGTATTTTTTGCAAAATATTCGGTGGTGCAGTCGGTACTTTTAGACGCCATTTAAAGTTTATTTACAACTTTTCATGTTGAAGGTCTTTATTTATCTTTTTTCAACTATTTTATTTGGAAAGCTGATAAAATTTCAATGCATTTTGATGTGCTATTTTATAATTTATAATTGAAAAATAACAGAGTTATGTAGCTTTGAAAAATGGTTATTTTTTATTGACAAAAAAATCTAACCGAAGCTAACTCAAAAAATAAAAATGTTAGAATTCTGAAAAAGTACATGTGTTTTTAAGTCGCAAAAATGAACCAAATTTTCAATTTTGAGGAAAATCTGAAGACCCCCGACGCAAACCCGTCAGATAATAAAAAAAAATCCCCACATTCCACCGTGACATTAATTCATTTTCCGGACTTTTCTTAACTACTATCCTTCAAGAAGTCAACCAATTTACTGTAGAATGAATAAAAAATGAAGCAAACGGTCGCAAATTAGATTTCCTTTGAAATAAGTATGATTTGGCCACTTAAAATATAAATGTGTTTGTGTTGAGCTCGATGAATTTTGTGACGTGGATTCACGCTAGAATTGATAATTTGTTGCTGCAGTCCAAATCACTTTGAATTCCTGTTTTCCCTGAGGTATCTATAGAACATTAATGTCTTAGAATAAGTTGTAACAAAATTATGCTTCTGGGATGGGACGTGAATTTACTTAATTTAAACACAACAGGGTTGTGAACTGAATTTGCGTCACGAAATTTCAAGCTATTCTGAACCAGGCTTCAAATTTGTTGTACACTTTTTGAAGCGATATTATGTTATTCCGACTTATTCAATCTTAAATTAACAGTATTGTTTATCCTTTTCCTTCTATTGACTCGCACTAACATTAGTTAGAATTACAACAGTTTCTCACAATATATTCACCATGAATAAATTTTTCTGGATTTTTTTTCCAATAATGTTGATTTTTTTTAATAAGGAATTATTCAAAATTTATAGCTAAATTTTAGAAATTAGATCAGCTAGTGGGTCAAGTACCGTAAAACGGGAAAACATTGATCACCGGAGTAGCTTTAATCACATGAATTTTTCCACATAAACATCAATAACTAAGTCTAAAGTTGAAATATTTCAAAACTTTTTTCTACCTTCAAAAGCCTATAAGTTGAGTTTCCAACTGGGCAAAACAATGTTTATTTTTGAATATTTCAAATGTAAGTAAAAATGTAATTACAGTATCTTGAAATATCTATTTTTTTTTTCGAAGGGTCGCATACAAACACCCTTCCTGATAAAAACAAAGCGTTTAGAAGCAGCAGGTTGATTTATGTGACAGTTCAACTTTTATTTTAGTTAATTTATAGTTTTGGTGTAGTTTTTCTTGAATTTTGAGGTAAATTTTTGATATTTAAAAAATAGGGACATTTTCCAAGAGTAAGCTAGTCTAGGGCTAAAGGCTAGAAACCATATCAAATGGAAAAGTTTGAAGAAAAAATGAAAGAAGAATAGTGCAAAATTTCAATTGTTTTTCTAGTTAAAATTTTATAAGTATGTTAAACAATTTAGCCCCTTAATTTATGCAACTTTATTGACCATCTTTCGATTTTAATTGTTGTTTGGTCTTAACACATTGAGAGCCGCGATGTTTTTTTTTGGACCACGAAGAAATCTAAACCAAGAAACGCCAAAATTCAGTATTCTAAAAGTATAAGTAAGAACTTAAACTTTGAGCTGAGAAGATCGTTATACAACTTTCAATCAGGGTTGAATAAGCTTCGAAGAGTCCATTCTATAGAACTTTTGGTTACTTAAGTTGTTGTTTTGTTCGATTTGGTATGGGCGAGTGAGGAATCATGGGCCACGTGTTTTATATGCTCCATAAATTCTTTATTATAAAAAATAAAATGAAAAAAAAATAAATGGTTTGGTTTTCTACATTTCTAACGCATCATCAGGCATTTTTTTTAATTTAAAAAAAGTTATTTTCCTCAAGTTCTAACAGTTTCAAATAACCAATATTTTTTGGATTTTGAAAAATTGTGGAGAATCTTGGGCCACCAAATCCAAAATGAAGCTATGAATTGGAAATTGGTTGCGTTTGCATGACTTATTGATAATTCATCAAAAATTCTTTTTCCAAGTGAAAGATCATGGAAAATTAAGATCATAAGCGTATGAGCATATTTTTGTAATGAACTTTAGGTTCCTCATCGATGCAATTAGCGGGTGTTTGTTTAATTATGTAAGAAAATTTTGATAAATTAAAGAAGCATATGATACGTATTCAGGTCAACAACATAGCAAAAAAATATGCTAAAGCAAAGCGACGACGAAGACAGTTGGATTAAAATTTTTATCTCAACAGACATCTGAGATATTCAGAGTGGCCCATGTTTCCCCACTCTCCCCTACGTTTTTCTTCAATATTTGATCTTTGTAAGAAATTTCGGTTATCAGGAATGAAGTATCCTCGTTCTCCCCAACGATTAGTTTGGAAAGGGAAGTTTTTAGTTGAAACTGGGACTTCATGTTTCTCTTATAAAAATATCTCAAATTAAATTATATCAAACCAAATTTAGGCTAGTTATACAAACAAATCCGATATGGTTCAAATTTCAAGGCAAATTTTCTGGAAATACTCCGGGAGTGCAACAGTCTAGAATTGCGTAACCATTGAAAGCAAAATGACTGGCGGAACTTACATATTTAGCTCGTAAACAGGAAAAGCGGCATTAAATCTTGGAAAACAATAAGAAGTGACGCGCTGGAAATAGTTGATGTGTCACGTTAGGCATCAACGAAAGTCTTTTGCATCTAGGAAAATTTGCGCAATCCATGTCACGTACCTTCACGAGACTTGCGATGTTCGGTAATGGGTTAGGCCGATTGTCGTTGTATAATTTGATGGGAAGGCTTTTCCGTAGTGTCATCCCTTGGTACTTATTGGAAAAAGGTGTTTCACCTCGTAATCGTTCCAAGCTGCTGGTTGCAGGGTGACCCCAAAAATGTTTAAAAGCGAATGCTTGTCTTGTCTCTGGTTGGGTACGATATTAAGTTGCGTTCAATTATGTGCTCAACATGTTACGAATTACAAAGCGTTGTTGTGATCTGGTACGATTCCCTCTCTCGGTCGAAAAACATAAATCTAAATCATCCAACAGTGATAGAGAGAAGGTGGTTGATGTTAATTTGACGATCTTGCATCATCGGCATCGTACAAAACCTCCCGGGGGGCTCGAGAAGCATCATTTTATTGAATAATAAAAATGATATATTGGATCTCAAGGACCGGGGTAGCCCTTGGGGCGTAAAAATTCATCGGAACCGTTCATCATCTTACGCGCTTCGCTTCGGCCTAGAGCGCAAGACTTTGGGCTTTCGGAGTACAAGTGTTTTGAAGTGGTTGAAAAAAGGGAGCGCTCTACTATTTCACTTTTCTCACCGAACGACGAGCCAATCCAGAGGCCCTACAGAGCCTCGAGTTCAAGCAAAGAAGCGAAAGTAAATCAAAGTCCATGTGAATATCTAGTCCAAACCCAAACAGCAGGGTATAATTTTCGGAAAATATAAAACTGACTTGCGTAACTAACTAAAAGCTCCACTGCGTTTGTTGAGTCGCAGGCAAGCTCATGAAAACGCGCGAGAGATAGGATAGGAAGCAAACAAAAAATAACCCCGTAAATTTTGAGATTGCGATTGAGTTTGGAAAAGTTTAGACTTGTGGGCACCCCCGGTTTCCGATATCTGGTCCACCGGATCAACCTTCGCCGGGGATCAACCATCGAGCAAGAAAAAAATCAACAATCGCGGAACCATTTCACGACCAAAGGGTCAGATAGCGCAAATAAACGGTAGCAATTAGGTTTTGGAGCCAGAGAAATGCGAAACCAGCCGCAGCTGTGACGAAGCGATTTCAACCAGACAGACCAGATCCGAAGAGGAAAAAAACCCACAGCAAGCTAAAAAAATAGCGATCATGAAACTATCGTAAAAGTGACATTTCAGTCATCGCTGCAAGATTAGGGAGACAGAGAAAGAAAAATAACTTCGGATTGGCGTTCCGAAATGTGATTATATGGTGTAAGTTGTAACAATTTGGTTAGTTTCCCCCTCCAGAAACTGTAGGTAAATTTGGACTCTGAAGCGTGTGCGCCGGTGGTTGCGCGACTAATTGCCCGAGTGGGTCCAATTTTAATGGGTTTCGGTGAGCAGTTACACCCGTTCACGTCGCAGCAAATGTGCGATTTTTCGGTTTCGCGGTCACACTCTCACGGCGTGGGAATCGAACCACATAGTAACGATTAGGGTTGAAGCAAAGATCCTAATCCGGAAACTCAATGAACGGCACAGTTTGAACTAAATCTTAATCTACCCAGAAAAAATATCAAAGAGCACTGCTCAACTTTCCAATTGGTCAAACGTGATGTAACGCACTGTCTCGATAACATAACCTGAAATTTTATTTTTGCAACTAAAATACGTACTAAAATTTTTGTTTTTTAATACGATGTTTAGTTTTGAAAAGGTCTGCTTTTTCTACCGAAAACACAATGTCAAAAAGAACTCTTTTTTGACATAATCTTCAAAACAGTGTCGAAAAGTGCTGTGTTTTCAGGAAAAAATAAAAATCATTTCAAAACAAAATTTCCAAATCCAATGAAAACTTGTTTGAAAAAGTTGATTTTGCTTGCTGGCGTTTCAAATAATTTCATGGAAGGTTTTGCCAAGATTCTATGAACAAACAAACTCAGTACCTACCTGGCTTGGCATTTTGGGATGAAAACTGTCATGAATCTAATAAATGAACTGATGTGAAGTAGGTATGAAGAACTTGCGCTACAATGCGTGGCCGACGATTTTATATCTCAATTACACTTTTCTTTCAAACTCCATTAACAAAATCATCTGAAATACTTCGATGTTCTGATATCTCTGTTTGATCACCGATTTGCGATGCGATCCACCAAAGGCTCTAAATAGCTTATTCTATAACACTGCCTAGAAATCGATCTTTTCTTCATTTCAACATGCTGTTCATTGGTAAAATCTCTCCATAAATTATCGTGAAACCACCTTATAAAAAACTGTGTAAATCAACAGGAAACTGAAATCATGAAAAAGAAATAACATTCGATGAGTTTCTGGAATTGTTTTTTACAACATTTGTTTATTAACTGAAATTTTTAATAAAATTAATATTTTCTTATATCTATCCTTCATCTTATTAGATGAACAATTCTACTTTGTATCTTTTAATCATCTTTAAGTTCTTTTTTTGCAACTTTTATCATAACCCGCTTGGTTAAAATAAGTTAGATTCTAGGCTATCCTCCCCACGTGCTCTTTTTACATTTTCAAGCTATGATCTCAATTTGTTTACGGTTTAACTGGCCATCCCATGCCTTTGAAATTTCAAACAATTTGTTCAGACTGTCCTCTAAACTCTCTCATTCTTTTGTATTATCTCAAGTTTTCCCCTCAACAAACTTTTTTTTTTTTTTATCAGATTCAAAGCCGTCCTCTCAACACAATTTCCAGTTCCAGGACCAGTTCTCAACTCACTTGAAATTTAAACGATTCATTCGAGCTGCCCTCTCGAAACGTTTCATTTGTTCTTATTTCAAACTGTTTAAATCAGATTTTTTCTATAAAGGGGAAAACTGTCTTTACAAATGAAATTTTGTTGAATTTTGAGCTTTCATTTCAACTCGTTTGAAATTTCATTTGGTATTCTATCGATACATTCAGGCTGTCCTCTCAACTCGCCCTTAAGTTTCAAGGTGTCCTCTCCAGTTGCTTGAAAATTCTATCGATACGTTCGGGCTGTCCTCTCACCTCGCCTTCCAATTTCAAGCTGTCCTCTGAAGTTGCTTGAAAACTCTATAGAAAGGTTCTGGCTGTCTTCTCAATTCACCATCTCGTTTGAAGCTGTCCTCTCAAGTTGCTTGAAATTTCTATCGATACGTTCAGGCTGTCCTCTCAATTCGCCTTTCTCATTCCAGCTGTCCTCTCAACTCGCTTGAAATTTCTATCGATACGTTCAGGCTGTCCTCTCAACTCGCCCTTCTATTTTAAGCCACCCTCTAAAGACGCTTTTGACATTTCAAGCAAGTCCTCTCAGTCCGCTTGAAGTTGTGATTTGGGGGTTTCCCCCTTATCCCTACCCCGGGAGTTTTTTTTTTCAAGTAAAAGTTTCAGTTAAAAAATGAATTCACCATAGTAGAATGGAATTACTTGATTCGAAAAAGTATCAAAAATTAGTGCTTACAAATTTGTCAGAACTTTGACTTGCCTCCGGCGGAACTTAATCATTAATCATACTAGGCCAAAGTCATTTAATTTAACGTTCATTAATTGAAAATAATTTCTAATTGTAAATTTCGCTTTCCAATTCAATTAACCTTCTGTTTTGAAACTCAAATTAAGACACTCAAAAACCCTACCTGGTGTTTAGAATTATTTTTGATTTTTTAAGTGTAACTAAACAAGATCAGAAATTTAAACCTAACATTTAAGTTTAAATTCATTCTTCAAATGCTAATCAAATAATTAAAAAAAAGTTGAATGCTATGTGACAGGTGTTTATTACTCACAATTGTCAACAGATTTAGCAAAAAAAAAAAACAGAAAACTTATAGTATTCATTACTTTATTACTAATTAGTATTAATAAAAAAAATCGTTTATTTCTCACCTGATATGAAAAATTCTTCAAGAAACCAATTTCAGTCTTCTAAATGCTCAAATTCAAAAAGGACTCAACAAATTACACATGGCCAAAATTCACATATCAATTTTCTGAAAAAGAAGTTATAAAATTTTTAATTTTGTTATCTTTTCACCTGGGGATTTTTTTTATTATCTGACAATTTGCGCCGGAGGTCTTTAGATCTTCTCCAAAATTGAAAATTTTGTTCATTTGTTAACTTTAAACTTAAAATTTAAAATTCATGAATTTTTTCAGATTTCTAACATTTTTATTACTTGAGTTAGCCTCTGGTAGATTTTTTTGTTAATAAAAAAAATAACCATATTTCAAAGATTCATTACTCTGCAATTTTTCAACGGAAATTTAAAAATAGCACATCAAAATGCTTTGACATTTTATCAGCTTTCAAAATAAAATACTTAAAAAAATTAATTAATTACCTTCAACATGAAAAATTGTAAATATGCTTAAAATGGCGCCTAAAAGTACCATTGTATAGCTCAATACATGATGCAACTTTCATCTGAAGACATCAAAGTGGACCAACAACTCCTTTAACCTTCCAAAGTCGTTCGGGTCAATATGACCCGAAGCGCACATTCAAATCATCATAACTCTTCGAGAAAAAATCGCAAAAATTTGATTTTAAAAACCTCCCTGGGGAATCACGAAATACACAATCTGTAGTACCAGGCAACTTCCTGTGACCACCGGAAGTGCTCCCTCAAAAAAAACCGTAATTAGGCTGTTCGGGTCTATATGACCCGAGAGTTTGCGTAAGTTCCCCTGGCCGCAAATATTGACCGATTTCGATGAATTTTAATTCATTGTATAGATAATTTATTCTAGTTTCTCAATATTGAAAAATAAAGTCGAAATATTTTACGAAATCACCAGTAGCTGATTCCGAATGAAAAAAGTCCCGAAAAAGAGCTCTTTTTAGAATGCCTTTAACTTGAGACAGGTTCCAAATATTGCGCTGGTTTTATAATATTTGGAATTGTCAAGAATAAATCTATCCATGGATGTATAAATTTTTGGTGACCCAAAGGAAGTTTTGGCCGCTATCCCGGAACTTCCGGTAAAAAAAATTCTTACTTCAAAAAAGTCACCCAATTTTGGCTTTGCATTGCTGTATCTCGGTTACCAATAGATCGATTCTCTTAATTCAAATTTTAGTTTTTTTTCGTTAACTTTATTATTATTTTTGTAGAACATAGTTGGTTCCTCAAAAATCTCAGTTGTTCAGTATATGGTAATGAAACTCACATCTTTTTTGTCATTTTTCAAACTCCCCCTCGTGTCGGTGGGTTTACGCGATTTTGTTAGCGTGATTTCTCTAAAATTTGAACTCAAATTGGTCACTTTTTATATACCTAGAGATTCATCAGAATCTCCTCTTTCGATTGACATACATTTTGTGTGGTGTTTTGAAAATTTGTAGCAACGTTTTTCGAATTTACTGAAAGCTGCCAGATTTCAACCAGTTTGGTCCACGTTTTCAGCAGGTTGGTGTACAAATCTCGCACCCCTCACGTAGCTGCGGGAGAAACAAATCCTTTAGCTCTCTTTTTGTCGCTCACAAAATCTACCACCCAACCCAGCAGCAGGAGGAACTGCCGTCTCGCCGCGTGGTTTGTTGATTGATTGTGCTGATGCTGATAACGAAATGAATGCTTTATTGTTGTAAGAATTGCTTGAATCTTTTTTGATTTTAATATTTTAATGGATGGGCAACTTTTCTAAAGTTCACGTCCATGATTTCAGATTCAGATTTCAGATTCAGATTCAGATTTCAGATTCAGATTTCAGATTCAGATTTCAGATTCAGATTTCAGATTCAGATTTCAGATTCAGATTTCAGATTCAGATTTCAGATTCAGGTTTCAGATTCAGATTTCAGATTCAGATTTCAGATTCAGATTTCAGATTCAGATTTCAGATTTCAGATTTCAGATTCAGATTTCAGATTCAGATTTCAGATTCAGATTTCAGATTCAGATTTCAGATTCAGATTCCAGATTCAGATTCCAGATTCAGATTTCAGATTCAGATTTCAGATTCAGATTTCAGATTCAGATTTCAGATTCAGATTTCAGATTCAGATTTCAGATTCAGATTTCAGATTCAGATTTCAGATTCAGATTTCAGATTCAGATTTCAGATTTCAAATTCAGATTTCAGATTCAGATTTCAGATTCAGATTTCAGATTCCGATTTCGATTTCAGATTCAGATTCAATTTCAAATTTCAGATTCTAATTTCAGATTCCGATTCAAATTCCGATTTCTGATTAAAGTTTCTGATTAAAATTTCAGAATATTTGTTACTTGAATCATACATTTTGTGTCTCCTGCAGTAGACACTGCTTGAAATAAAAGAAAAGAATCATGATAACATTCAAAACAAATGTATCACTGAAGAATTCTAAAATTCAGAAAATTCAGAAAAGAATCATGATTACATTCAAAACAAATGTATCACTGAAGAATTCTAATGATTAATTATCTAAAAAGATTCAAGAAGCTTATTTCAATTTGGAAAAATAATCTTTCTCTATTTTAAAATCAAAACATTTACTACGCAAAGAGGCATCAGCATCAGCACAATCAATCAACAAAACACGCGGCGAGACGGCAGTTCCTCCTGCTGCTGGGTTGGGTGGTAGATTTGGTGAGCGACAAAAAGAGAGCTAAAGGATTTGTTTCTCCCGCAGCTACGTGAGGGGTGCGAGATTTGTACACCAACCTGCTGAAAACGTGGACCAAACTGGTTGAAATCTGGCAGCTTTCAGTAAATTCGAAAAACGTTGCTACAAATTTTCAAAACACCACACAAAATGTATGTCAATCGAAAGAGGAGATTCTAATGAATCTCTAGGTATATAAAAAGTGACCAATTTGAGTTCAAATTTTAGAGAAATCACGCTAACAAAATCGCGTAAACCCACCGACACGAGGGAGAGTTTGAAAAATGACAAAAAAGATGTGAGTTTCATTACCATATACTGAACAACTGAGATTTTTGAGGAACCAACTATGTTCTACAAAAATAATAATAAAGTTAACGAAAAAAAACTAAAATTTGAATTAAGAGAATCGATCTATTGGTAACCGAGATACAGCAATGCAAAGCCAAAATTGGGTGACTTTTTTGAAGTAAGAATTTTTTTTACCGGAAGTTCCGGGATAGCGGCCAAAACTTCCTCTGGACCACCAAAAATTTATACATCCATGGATAGATTTATTCTTGACAATTCCAAATATTATAAAACCAGCGCAATATTTGGAACCTGTCTCAAGTTATAGGCATTCTAAAAAGAGCTCTTTTTCGGGACTTTTTTCATTCGGAATCAGCTACTGGTGATTTCGTAAAATATTTCGACTTTATTTTTCAATATTGAGAAACTAGAATAAATTATCTATACAATGAATTAAAATTCATCGAAATCGGTCAATATTTGCGGCCAGGAGAACGTACGTAAACTGCAGGTCGAATTTATCAAAAATAGTTTTGTACGGAAATTTAGCGAACGGCTTTGGAAGGTTAAAAGTAATGAAAGAAATAATGACTACAAATTTTTTTTTTTTGCATCGAAAACAAACAATGGTCGAACAACTGCACTCACATATGGAGGTAGCGCGCACTTTTAACAACATGGAAACAAAAGAACTTATCAAATCAGGTAAAAAACACTATTTTTTCGTGCTTTGTAGAGTGTTTGCAGCAAAACTGCAGCAAAACGTATGTTGAATTGAGCTATACAATGGTAGGGGAGAGTGGGGGCACTTTTTTCTGAACTTCTTCATTATAAGAGACTCTGACTAGCTGCTCTGCTACCCCTTGCATGGAAATGAGCTTACTTTCAAATTAAATTTTAACATTATTCAAAAACGAACTATTTTTAATGGCATCTGAGATTCTAGATTGTCCTGTCTTGAGTCTCAACGTAACTTGAAGGTTTGTAGGCTAAAGGAGTCACTCTTTTAAAAAATGAAGGATCTTCAATACAATGAATAAACCCTTTAAATTAAATAAACGCCCGGCTTTGAACCAGGGGAGTATTTAAATACAAGCAAATTGCTACATAATCAAATTGTGTGCCAAACTTTATGGAAACACTAGAACATTGGTTTTGTTAATGATATGTATGATATCAAATGATAACATGGGAGTCTTCATTCATGAAAATGAGAAACGTCTGTCACTACAATATATCATCAAACTTAGTTTAATCGTGTTTGTCGATTCAATATATTCTATCATTTTGTCAAAACACTTACGTGTATCAATTGTTAACTTAAACCCTTCAAGGATTGTGAAAATTTTGTAATTTTTTGTCAATTTTGTATGGGGGCCCCCCCTTCCCTTTTTGAATTCGGAGAGATTATAAAGTATTATAGAATCCATTCCCGGTCTCGAAAACAGCTACATACCAAATTTCACATTCATCTGTTTCGTTGTTTCCAAAAAATGTTTGAATGGAGGCATATTTTTACTAATTTTGTATGGGAGCCCCCTCTTTTTGGATTTGGAGAAATTTGAATGCATTATAGCAACTTTTACCGGTCTTGAAAACGCTTACATACAAATTTTTTTTCATTGATCCGTTCGGTAGTTTGCGAAAATTGTTCGAATTGTGTCATATTTTTATTAAATTTTTATGGGAGCCCCCCATTTTTTAAGTCGGAGTGGTTTGAAACTATTTTAGAATTCATCTCCGACCAAAATTTAATCATAATCGTTTGAAAATCGTTCGAGTTCTGTAACATTTTGCTATGAATTTGTAAAGGAACCTCCCCTTTTCTGACAAAGAGATATTTCAATACAATTTCGCATATAAATATATCATGACCTTCTAACCAACATAATGAGTTATTTATTTGTGTTAAAATATGTTTGTGCAGAAAATTTGATGAAAATCACTTGTAAATTAATCAAATTGTGTCCTGTTTTATGTTAGTTTTGTATGGGAGCCCCCACTCCCTTAAGTGGTTTGTAACTATTATAGAAACCATCTCCGGACCGGACCATTTCGAGTCCAACAGGAGCAGACAGAGAGACCAACATTCATTTTTATATATTAAAGATATAGTTTTAATCCATAAAAACTTAAAATTATGTTTTGATAAAATATTGGGAATCTGATCCCACCTTGTCTAAAAAAATAACATTAATTATTCAAAATCATCACTCTGAATCTAAATACATATAATACTTTCAATTTGGGAATTATGCAACTTTAGCTTTATTATTTTAGTGATGATGAAAATCTGCAAGACGCTCTATCCAGTCCTCCTAGTCTTCTACTTCAAAGATCAACATTTCCTATCTAGCCATCGATAGACTTCCCCGCTGGGACCGTTCGAATTGGACTTCGGCGGCCGCGTGCAGATTTGATTTATTGCCACCACAATCCCAACGCTTGGGGAGGAGACTGCTGCTGGGCATCTTGGAATACGGATTGATGTTTTGATGTCGTAATTTGTTTTCGTTTTGGGGAGGAGCCGGGTGTGGGTTTATTTTTTGTTTTCCTTCAATACAAATTCTGTTGTTATCGTTGCTCCCTCCCTCACCGTCTGCTAACGGAAGCAATCTTCCGTGGCGTTTCTCTATTTTGCAAACCATAAATTTGGCAACCATAAAAACGGTGGGTTGTCTACTGCCTATAGCTCATGAGATGAAGTCCAGCTCGTCTGGCAAGCGAAGGTTCGTCGCTTGGACGAAGTTGAAGTCTTTTGTATCGAACAGCGGGATCGATGTTAATCAATAATAATAATAAACAAACAAACATTAGTATTTGAAAGCATGAAAGTACTTATCTGGTCTCTGCATTGTGACCGAGATCATAAAACATTGTTCAGTGGACCATTATTGATCCCGGCCCGGGAGGTGTCTTCGGTTGTTATTGGCCACAATTAAGCAACGCATTCATTCATCAACCTGTCAATTCCGATCAGTATTGCCACCTCTCATCGCATCCGCGCGGCACACACAGAGATTACTAAAGCCCCCAATCGACAATCCCGTCACTCATGTAGATTATTTTCTGATTGCTTCCGTGGTTTGCAACTCATAGCTGTCCATCGGCAAATCAATCTTTTGCGCCATCGCATCGTCGAGAGACTTTCTCCCATCATCATCCCAATCTCGAGTGGCGGTGCCACTGCAGAAAATCCACGTGTGACTCCCTAACACTACATTCGTTGCGTTGGTTGGGGCTTTGAGAGGGAAAATAATCATTTCACAATTTACTATTCCGGCATCGGAACATGAGTTTAAGGGCGAAGGCGCTTCCCCGGGAGGGCAGCAAAAATGTCAATTTATTTCCCCTCGCCATTACAATCCATTCGGCCGGGAGTCCCATCGAGTTTCAATGAGGTTAGGAAGATCTTCCCTCGACGGAACATCGGTTTTCATCTGCTACTCTCTTTGCCGTCATCATTATCGTCATCGGCCAAGTCGTAATGTAGTGTGCTTCGCGTAGTTATTTACTAGTTGCAGATCACAAACCGGCAGCTAAGTCTAGCGGCTCTAATCGAATGGGATTATCCAACTCTTCGAGGCGAGATGGAAATCCATCCGCACATGCAGCCAATCCATCAGAGCAATGCGAGCGTGCCCAACCACATGAATGCCCTAGGTCCCCGGGCAGCAATGAATGGCACCGATTCCCCTTTCGTCGTCGTCGTCGTCATCTTAGTCGTCATCAATCGGAGGAAAGGAAAAATTTAAATTGAAAAAGTAAAGAGTAAATACTCAAATGGAGGTGAATAAGTAGAATAATTAACTGACATCTGATTTGATCTCCCCGATGCGATGATGATGGCAGTTGGATTGCACACTAATGATCGACAATGGAGCCTCGAAATTTGATAGGCTGGTTGACTGACTGAGACTAGTACCTCGTACCTACATATAAAAAGCTAGCTAGCTACTCTCTTGGATTATGCAAGAGGCTACCCCGAATGACATTGTGTGCAACTTTTAGTCGTTATTTGATCGGACACGTTGACGGAATCGTGCTAGAGCGATTGTAGTACATTCCACTATATCGGAGTCATTTTCAAAATTAACATTCTTGAGACACTGGTAAAAAACCTACTAAAGGATCGTACAGTTTGATTGATTCCCAGATCGAAAAAGCAAGGCTACAAACTGAAGTCCAGCTATTTGCATGGTACCTTGCATTGCATATGATGCCTTCGATGTTTATGACCATTTGCGTTGAGGTAACCTAAAATCTTTCAAGGATACTGAATTTCAGGCATTGATCGAGAAGGTTCCACGCCGACAACAAAGTCAGGTGCTCCAGTTATCTGAGTTTGACGTCAAAAAATTATTCAATCATACAAAAAAATTACGTCAGAGGCGTTCCTTTTGATGTTTGCGGAAGATAATCTTACCTGGAAGTAGAAAAAAGAAAAAAAAAATCATTAGAACATGGTAATTTTTTTTTATTATTAAAGTCGTTTTACCATCTTTATGGCATTCGCGACTTTATCAACGTTGCAGTTGGCGGATCGTTATTGAAAAACTATCCGGTACAACTGTGTTCGATGTTTACTCTTGGGCTCGAACTCGCGGACATCGGCTCAGGAGACAACAGACTTGCCAACTGAGCTATATCACAAGCCCCAGAACATGGTAATTGATAATGGCAATTTGTTAGTTTGAATCTGTAAATACATACAATACTGGCCAAAATAAAGTACGCAATGAAGACAAAAAAAATACGCACTTGCTATCAACTTTTCCAAATGCATGTAACTTTTGTCACAAAAAAAATGTCAACTCAAATCATTCTGATGTATTGTAGTACTTTCGATATAGGGTGGGTGTTCCTGATTTGGCATGTGTGCCTTATTTTGAAATGCCGTTCGATTTTGACTGCTTTTGACGTTATTTTTCACTTATCACAATTATAAAAAAAATGATAATGTAAAGGATCATGTGAACTTTCATTTTACAAACAAATATTTTTCTAGCTCACAGAATTTTTCTCAAAATCCGGATGGTTTCAAAGTATGTCTAAATTGAATGGAATTTTTAGCATATTTCTTAAAAAACACCTGTTTAGAAATGGAAGATAAAAGCTGAATTTGTCAACCAATATTTTTGAAATTTTTCGTCGGATTGTTTTTGTCATGATTTTAGAAATTGGTATGTTAAATAGAACCATGTTTTTTCGTGTAAAAACTATAAAAGCTTATTTATGTCCACAATTAGGAACACTTTCTCAATGTGTTCCTTATTATTGACATAGTCAAAGTTTGCCAAATTATATCAAAGTCATAGAAGGTATCTATATCTATATATATAAAAATGAATGTTTGTCTGTCTGTCTGTTCCCTATAGACTCGGAAACTACTGAACCGATCATCGTCAAAACTGGCATCTGAGAGTTTTTGAGGCCGGGGATGGTTTCTGTAATAGTCAAAACTCCATCCGACTTAAGGAAGGAGAGGCTTCCATACAAAATTTGTAGTTTTTCGAAACAAATTAAAGTCATGACATCCATTTTCTTGAGATTTTTTTTTTCCTTTGGGCGGTTCGTTTTTCGTCTCTATGGTCGAGGCGTCGCAAAAGGAAAATACCCCAAGCATAGCATAGATACTGATCAGTAGGAATATTTTGGCGCGTTTTCTCAACCTGGGGTTTGTTTTTCGTATCCATGGGCGAGCAAGCGTCGACGCAAGAGGATAGTAACCAAAGCACACTGTTCATTGATTGCTGGAAAATTTAACAATAAGGCGCCTGTTTCTCAAACACGTGGAGCGATATGCAACCTAGATGTGTTTTTTTCTTGCTTATTTGATTTGTACACATCACGTGGTAATAAATGACGCCTAGATGTGACACGGATTGGTATTTTATCAATCGAATCAAAAACAATTGAAAGATTTGCAAAAATACTTCCATATTTAGTTCGTGTTAATGTAAGTAGCATTCGACTTTTCATTCAAGGAACATTAGAACATGTTTAAACGTTCAACTTTTTCTGTTAAAAAAAAAATTAAAAATTATGTTTTCTTCTAGAAAATGTTACTTCGGCCCAAATACACAACTGAAACGAATTTAGAAATGAAAATGGGAGCTTTTTATTTTAAATAATTCTGAAAAAAACATCGTACTTTTTGCTTACATACCAATTCAAGTACGTACTTAACATGAAAAGTGTTTTTGTGTTACATGGCTGCATAAAAGAGACTTTTGATCCGCTTCGTTTTTGAAAAGCGAGACTTTAGAACCGATATTCAACTGGACGCAAAATTTTTAAGAGAAATTTTTAGTTTACCCTTAAAGTGTTAAAAATAATATTCCCTTCTGTCAACTTACACGGTGGGGCAAGGGCAAACGTCGAACTTTTAAGAAATTCATCTTCAAAATGATTCAAAATGTTGGAAAGACCAGAAGGGATATTCCGAATGTTGAAACTGCAGCGGATATTGAAAATTATTAAATGTCTTTGTAAATGAAGCTCATTCCCTTTGAACGGCATTCGTTAAAAGTGGAGTAAAAACATTAATTTATGCTGCAGGAATACTGCAGATATATCAGTAAACCTTGATAGAACAAAAAACAGGAATTCGTATTAAATCCATTTTAAAGCCATTACTCTGACGCATCTGTTTATAAGCTTTGCATTGACACTTGCTCCAATATACGGGACAAATGTAAATTTAGAAATTTGTTTTTGCCTACATTTTTGAATATTTGACTTTCAAAGAGAAAATAAAAAAAACACGCTGAGAACTTATTTAGTGATGCAACTGATATTTTTTTTAAATATTTATATGTTTACCGTAGTATATTATATTTAAAAAAAAAAGAAATTTGCACTGTATTTAATACATAACTAATTTAATATATTTTTCATTACCATGATAAGTGCTGTTTGGGTATCGAGCCGGTTAAATTTGCCTACCTTCTTCAAGCAGCAGGGGACAAAATTGAAAATGATGGGAGAGCTCCCATGTAAATTTAAGATAAAGAGCTTTTCAAAGAAGGGACCATATTTAAAAAGGTTTTTTTGGGTACAGAGTACAAATTTCAGATCTTGAAAAACGAGTTTAGAGATCAGTAAATAATATATACCATCTTTGAATTGCTATTCAGAACTGCAGCTGCAGCTCTCATTTCAAAGTTGTTGGTTCTGAAGTATGATGAGATTTGATTTAAAACAATGCTCTCTAAAATCTAAATTTTAATAAATTTTTACAAATTATATTTATTTCCGGAAGGTGTAGCAAAGCACAACGGGTCAGCTAGTATATATATAAAAAGCAATTTCTGTGGGTTTGTTTGTTTGTTTGTTTGTTTGTTTGTTTGTTTGTTTGTTTGTCCTCTATAGACTCAGCCGTCTTAAGAGCTAGAGAGCTGAAATTTGGCATGGATACTCATTCGGACCAGGAAAGATGAAAAATGTTCTCAGATTTTTGGATGACCCCTTCTGAAGGGGCTCGTCCATACAAGACAAACATTGTTTTCACGATATTGACGTTATTTTTCGCCGGATTGTGTTGAAAATTTGTACATGAGTGTTTTGAAAGACGAGCGATCGATTTCAGGTGTCAAATTTTGTGTAAGGGGACAGCCAAAGGGGTCGTCCGTATTAACTGTTCGCTGTTTTTGCGATATCGACGTTATTATACATCGTATTCAGATGAAAATTGGTACTCGATAGTTTTGAGTGACGTGCAATCGATTTGAGGTATCCAATTTAGTGTAAGGGGCCGGTAAAAGGGGTCGTCCATATTAAATTTACAGTATCTTAGTGATATTGTCGCTTCTATGCATCGGATTGGGATGAAAATTTGCACATAGGGTTATTAGGGACAAATAACTGATTTCACTTATCCGAACTAAAATCAGGGGTCGTCCATGTTAACTATTCGCTGTTGATGCAATATTGTCGTTATTATACATCGGATTCAGACGAAAATTTGTACACGAGGGTTTTGAGAGATGAGCAATGGATTGCGGGTATTCAATTCAGTTTAAGGGGCCGGCAAAGGAGGTCGTCCATATAAACCTATCAATATTTTTGCAATATCGACGTTATTATACATCGGATTGGGATGAAAATTTCCACACGGTAGTTTTCAGGGACGGACAATCGATCTCAGAAGTCAAATATTTTGCCAGGAGTCGACGAAAGGGGTCGTCCATATAAATTAATTTTTCACTATTTTTAGCAATATTGACGTTATTATACAATGGATTGCTTTGAAAATTTGCACACGGGAGTTTTGAGGGAAAGGCAACCGATTTCAGATATCAAAGTTTTTATAAGAACCCCCGAAAGGGGTTTAGCTTTTTGGCAGTGATTGCGTTGTTATGCAATGATTTAGTCGAAATTTATACACGTGGTTTTCGATTCCTGATTTCATATTAAGTAGCAGACGACAGACGAAGTGATCAACCAATATTTTTGCAATTATTACTGAACAATGAATCTGGAAAATGCTTGGCAATTGATTTTCATACAAACTGTTCATGACATATTTCAAGTTGAAAGCGAAACGAAGTTCGTATGGGATCAGCTAGTTTGAAATAAATTTGATTGACGTAAAGTTGTTAAAACAAATTGTGTTTTATCTGCATTGTCAACGATCTGTTAAAATAAACTGTTTTGAGTTAATAAAACAAATTTGTTATTTTTTTTACTTAGGTGTATTTTAAAAATTAATATGTTGAAAACATATTTTTGCCAGGTTGTAAAAAACAAACCCTACGCGACAGAAAAAAAACCATCATGTTACAGAGAGCTTCTCAACAAGAAAAAATAAAAAAATAATTTAAATAAAATACGATGTATACCGTCACCTGGGGCATAATGCAACACTTTTCAACTTCAATGGCTTCTTAAAACCTAATGTCCACAGATAATCATACCGCTTGTACATCAAAAGTTTTAAAGGGTTATGGGTAAGCTTGCCAGATTGCCCGGTTTTATCCGGGTTTGCCCGGATATTTGATGCAAAATTTCGAGAAAGTCCGGTCCGGCCCGGTTGCCCGGATATCGTGAAAAAAGTCCGGATATTGCCCGGATTTTTTCACAATTTTCACAAAGAAACCAAAAAAAAATCATAGTTTTTGAGTAAGTTTCTGCATAATCGATTAACGGTATGGAAATTTTCAACGGTTGTTTTAAATAATTTCGCTGATTTACTTTTATAAACCTGTAAATATTTAAGTGTTCCTAAAAGTTTTTGGAAGTCTGCAATTACATTAATAAAATATTAATTTAATTTTTTTTGCATTTTTTCTTTGCATTTATATATAATAACACCTAAATTTTGCCCGGTTTTTGCCCGGTTTTAGGATTTGAAAAATTGAAATCCATGCCCGGATTTTGCCAGGTTTTTTTGAAAAAATGCCCGGAATTGCTAGGCCCGGATGGCAGTGGAAAAAATTCTGGCAACCTTAGTTATGGGACATCAAATTGACGTTGTCAGAAAAATAATTGGTTTCACCAGTTATTTTTAAATTTACAAATCTATGAGATTTTCACACTACTAAGAATGGGGTTAATTGTAACAACCTTTGTTTTTAATGAAAAATCAAATTAAAAAGTTATAGTTATAACTAGCAGACCCGGTAAACTTCGTCTTACCATGTTAAACTTGGCGTCCATTTTCAATTTTTCCTAGTTTTTTTACATTTCCCTTCTTTCTCTTTACTCGAATCGTCCCGCTTAATTCTATCGAAATTAACCATAGAATTTTAACTCAACGGGTCTTTAAAAGTCCAATTTTTGTTACTTGTTCCATAAATAACTGTATGTTGATAATATGTATGTTCCATTTGCTGTATTCCATTCAGTGATTTATTCCGTTTTGTTCGAGTTCACAATAAGGTTTAAACCGAAATAAAAAGTATCTCATTTATTGGAATATATTGCTTATGAATCTTTGGAAAATTTTTGAAGTGTTTTCCGAATATTTTGCCTAACGCAGCGCTTTCAGCTCCCAATTAGCTGCCATTTGGATGGTGTATTTTTAAGAGCTGAATAATTGAAACACATAAGAAAAGATTTTTTACTAACCATTTTCAAACAGCTTTTTATTCATCATCCTCATTCTTCAAAGCAGTTTGAATTAAAATCCATATTTTCACCAAAATCATTTCCAAAAAGTTTCGCCTGATACTTAAGTTATAGACTTTACACATTTCAACTTAAAATGTTCCCAAACAGCATTTGCCATGGCATTAAATCTGACGATTTTGTTTACTGCAAATTTCTTTTTTTTTTTATTCAAGCAAAAAATGCAAATTAGTTCATTTGATTACATTTAGGATTATGTAATATTATTAATTAAGATTAATCACCGTGATTTATGTTTTGAAATTAATTTTTACGGCCTTATCGGTGAATGTTATGTTCTCATAGTGAGAACATTTCAAGAATTGAAAATTATAGATGGATAGAAGAAGATTAGAAGAAAATTATAGGTGTTGAAAATGAGCGGGTAGAAATTTTTAAGAAGCATTTTCACCACATACTTAACTTTTGTTCAATCACGGATCAACTATTTTGAAATGTTAGAATCGGACAGGGTTGAGTCTAACACAACACAATAGTTGATCTTGCGTGGTTCGCACCGCGAAACTTGCAGTGCGAACGAACAAAAGGAAAGCATGTGGTCGCTCTGAAAAGCTCCCGTAAACGGTACAACGGTTCTATCGACGTCAGACTTGTACCGGTTGTTATCTTTGCGAGCGATCCAATCGGGTTTGATTGTTTCGCTTCGGTCGATAGGGTGGTACAGACTGACTATCGATGCAAAGAACAACGTTTTTGATTTTTTATTAGCCAAATTTTAATTTTATTAATTAAGATTAATCACCGTGATTTATGTTTTGAAATTAATTTTTACGGCCTTATCGGTGAATGTTATGTTTTCATAATGAGAACATTTCAAGAATTGAAAATTATAGATGGATAGAAGAAGATTAAAAGAAAATTATAGGTGTTGAAAATGAGGTGAGGTGTTTTCAACACCTATAATTTTCTTCTAATCTTCTTCTATCCATCTATAATTTTCAATTCTTGAAATGTTCTCACTATGAGAACATAACATTCACCGATAAGGCCGTAAAAATTAATTTCAAAATTATGTAATATTTTTAAGATTAATAACATTTAATTGAAAAGCAGATTTTTTTTAAATTTAATAGATCGAAATGAAATAATCTGTTTAGGCTTTGATGGTTTCGTGAGTTCATTTAAAAAATGAAACATAGGGGCAAATGCAAACGAATATCACCACAGTTCAACTGTCATATTTTCTGAAAAAAAAAATAATATTTTCAAATAAAATATTAGTTATGTTGACAAAAAGAAATATCGAAGTATACATTTGTCCCATTTATTGGGGCAAGTGAAAACACATAGATCTTTTTCAGATGCGTCAGTGAAAAGACTTTAAAATGAATTTAATACTTGTTCTTGTTTGTCTGTTTTATTAACATTCATTGATATATACTTAGTTTTCTCCGGAATTAATTAATGCTTGGTACTTCAATTTCACTGAATGCTAATCAACCAAAAGACCTTGATTTACAAAGACCTTTATAATAATTTAAGCCAAAATATGTTAAACAAAAACATACTTTTCATGTTAAGTTCGTACTTGAATTGTGTGTAAACAAACAGTACACATGTAAACAGTTTTTTGATGAATGATTTAAAAAATAAAAGAGTTGAGTTTATTTAATCAGATAGTTTTTTTTGGGCCCAACAATTTTTAGATGAAGAATTAATGTTACACTTTTCGTAAAAGTTGAAAGTTTGCACTTGCTGTAGTTTACTTTTTTAATTGGAAATTCTTCCGGAAAATTCATATCCTCACTTTTTGTGATAGAAAAGTAGATTATTTTATTGATAACTTCAACTTACGTTTGCAAAAAATCAAAAAGTTCATTCGGCCTTTAAAAATTTCAATCCTATCTAATCTATTTCAAAGAACAGACTCTCGTTCAGTTAATGTGTCCAGCGTTCTAGGCGTATTGGATTATACGAAATTGAATGTAAAGCTTCCTAATTTCTTATTTTCAAACGTCCAAAAAGTGTCATTATTTTATATTACATTACATTACATTACCAAAACCATATCTTTTGGACAACAATTTACTACTTAAATTAACACGAATTAAAAATTGTTTTAATATTTAAAATCGTTTATATGGTTTTGATTCGATCAATAAAATATCAATCCGTATCACATCTAGGCGTCATTTATTATTATGTGCTGTGTACAAAAAAGTAAGGAAAAAACACATCTAGGTTGCATATTGCCCCAACGTGCATAAGAAAAATAGGTTCTTGGTTGAGAAATAGGCGCCCAATTTTTAAATTTTTCCAGCGATCAATGAACAGTATGCTTTTGTTACTATTATCTTGCAACGACGTTTGCTAGCGACGCCTCGCCCATGGAGACGAAAAACAAACCCCTCGAAGAAAAGAAAATCTCTAAAAATGGATTCCTGACTTTTCAATTTCAGATTTTGACAAAACAAATATTATATGTTTTATTCGATCAGCAAAATGTCAACCTGAGTCGCATCTAGGCGTCATTCATAACCATGTGAGCTAGGAATCAAGAACAAAAAAAATCACATCAAGGCATCATATCGCCACCACTTGCATTGAAAATATGCTTGGTTGAGAAATACGCGCCAAAATATTCTCACTGATCAGTATGCTATGCCATGGTTACTATCTTCTAACGACGTCAGGTCGCGACGCCTCGACCTTGGAGACGAAAAACAAACCTCCCAAAGGAAAAAAAAATCTCGAAAAAATGGAAGCCATGACTTTCATTTCATTCAAAAAAACTACAAATTTAATAATTACGGACAATTGATGCGACTTTGTGTTGTTTTTATTCGATATAAACCGATTCGCATGGCTACAGAATATTCTAAAAATAATTTCATTCGAATCGTTTGGGTCATTTCGGAGGAGTAGTACTACAAACACCGTTACAAGAGAATTTTATATAATAGATAAAGTTTTTGATATATTTGTGATTTCGTTATGCATAAAGCACGATCAAGTCTGATTTTGGTAGAATTACTGTATCTCAGGCCACACAAATTTCAGAAATCTCAATATTCGGGATATAATAGTATGATAACTAATCGATCCTACGCAGAAAATTTGATCAAAAATTATCATCAGAGCAAAAAGTTAAGGAAGTTCAAAGTTGAAGTGACAGTGCGCGTTCTTCCAATTTCTCTACAATTATGAACGGTACTGTATGTATAACTCCATTTTCACAAATTATCTAAAAAACTGGAGCAGATAAAAAAAACTAATTGCATATAAGAAATCAGCTTCCCCAAATTATTAAAATTAGATCTTAAATTCTTTGCACCTCGAAAAAATGCAAAACACGGGAATTCTGACAAAATTTTAAAGAAGTTTCTATCAAATTGAATCTTAGATATAATCTCAACAGAAAATCAACCGTATTGCAATCTTCTGCTAAGTAGATTTAGCATTTAAATCTTTAGCATTTTACACTTGTCTCTAACGTAGTATCTCGGAAACTAACAAATCTAAACATAAACTGAAGCCTGTATCTAATGAAGAGTAAGAAAAAGATTCAAATTTACAATTTGTTTTTCAAATACTTAATTTCGTCTGTACTTCAGTTAGTCGAGTTAAAGACTTCAAAATCTTCCTAAATCAGTTATTAATCAAAGGCCCCAAAAATCCTTTTGTATCTTGCCTTAGATTATATTCTCTTTTTTTTAATTTATATGGGCTATAGGATTTTAACATCTGGAAGTCATTTAACCCTCATATTCTTCGTAATTAATATAACACCTGCTAGTAGATAGTAAAAATACACAAAAACACAATTTGAAGATCAGATTTATTCCTTAAATAAATTTTGTAACCGAATTTTAAGTCCAAATTTCGATCATCGATTACGATCATTGAATTTTTTTTAAGGATCCATAAATGCCGGAACATTGACCTACTAAAAAAATCATAATGAACATTACAGAGGCCCAAATCAGTCGACTTTAAAAAATCATACGTGATTCAAGCGTAACCTTCCTTTGTGGTTAAAAAAAAGGACAGTTAGCAGGTTAGGGTCATATAGACTCGGATTACTATTTTGGCTGTATCTTCAAAACTACTGAACCGATTTGCATAAATGAAACCTTTTTAAAATTGTCTACATGTTTACTATCTAAAAAGTGCATTATCTAAATCGAGCCGAAAAACAAAATGGCCTTAAAAATATGGCGTTTTTTAACAATGATCGTGAACATCCCGATTGAAATAATGAAATTTCACTATGTCAGCTAAACCTTGGCTGATTTAAAGATTCATCTAAGTTAAAACAAATTTTTGGTTTCCGATGGCATATGTCATAAATGGAAATATAAGAATTAAAAAAAACATTGTTTCTCTTCTTGAAAATCATTGTTTTTAACCGAATAATTAGCTTAGATCTATAAAAAAACTGGGCTGATAAATTATTTGATCTATAAAAACATAGAAAAGAGTGGAAATTAATAAATTTCAATTTTTTGTTATATATCAAATTGAAAACCGCGAAAAACATACAACAAGAGATTTCAGAAATTCGCTTAGCTGGTGTAAATGAGCATATTTAAAATTCTTGAGTAAAGCGTAATTGATTTCTTATAAAATTAAAAAAAAAATATTTTAACATTTCAGAGTATTTGTGCTCAGGGTAGCAAACAGTGTAAAGTAAAAGTCGATATACCTCAGATTTGGTACTCAATGTTTTGAAATTCTATGGTTTCATTCTAAAACTGGTAACCCTATCAATCTCTTCATTATTAATTCACCACTATCAGTTGAAATTGAATGTAATTGAACAGAACGACAACTTTTTTCATCAAAATTTCTCATTCCTCATGAAAATATAATAATAATAATAATAATAATATTTATTAATGACCCTTTAACTTTATAAGTCATTCAGGTCAGGCATGAAAATATAGTTAACAAAAAATTGAAAAATTGAAAAATTTGTTATGAATGTTTCAAATTACCAGCTGTGGTCTAGAATCACTTCTATTATTTTAATATGAGCTTTCAGTCTATCTGAATTCATATCAAATAAAAGTTTTTCAATATGACTTCAACAAAATGGGTTATTTTTTATGCAAAACACGCATTATTTTAGGACGTTTTAGCTTGAAGGTCGTTTTCTGAAGACTATAATAATAAAAACTTAAATTTTTATTCTTTTTTTTATTTCTTGGTATGTATAATAAAATCACATTTCGCGGTCAATCTTCTACTTCTAAATGAAAGCTCAAACTTTGACTACAGTCAACTGGGGCATACAAAATTGCTATAACTCTCTACGTAAATTGAAAGCTTTCAATGCCTTTTTCAGAATAATCCTATGATTATAAGTTGCTGTGAATCAGAGTTCGATGGATATTTTTAATGTTCTAAATTTCTTTTTCTAAAACTGAAGCATTCAGACAAATATTATAAAATGTAAGTTGAGAAAATGAAAGAAGATAATCAAATGGATTTCAGATATTAGATAGTACAAAACAGAATGTAACATGGAAATTTGCTAAAAAATTGAAAAAAAAATTCATTTGAAGCATAAAAAACCGCGCAATTTCATACCATGAGAAGTGTTGTTTGAAAACACTGTAATTAGGGATTTTCTTTGTCTGCAAAATTGATATTCGATGAAGAATACTTTTAAAATGATTTTGGAGAAAAAAAAAAATCGGGAAAGCAGGCAATTGATTCAAACTGTTGAAAATGGTAAAACATTTCCGAAAAAAATTCTTTGAAGTCGCTTATGCCATAAAGATGGTAGAACGACTGTAATCAAAACAAAAAGATTTAATCGAAAATTAACGATATAGTGTCTAGGATCCTCTTTAAATGGAGAAAGTTATGTAAAACGATAAAAGAAATGAGAAGATATTCGTTTTAAGCTTTCGTTGGAAATCAAAAAAATAATTTAAAACTGTTGAAAACGCAGGTTTCAGTGGTGGAATAGAGTTATCTTTATTCATGTTTCGTCTGTGAGGTCAGTAGAATACAACTATATCAATTAGCGATAGCTAATTGTCACTTTCCACTTCTTAGGGCTGTCCCAACGGTAGATGCAAAACACGGTTTTCGACCACGCTAAAACAGTCCGGCTGGCACCGGTGGCGTAAATTGCTGTTTTAGCACAGTTATCGATTTCAAAATTCCCAACAGTTATACGCCTTTGTTCCAAATTCATGCAAATTTGGAACAGGATTTCAAAATATACGACAGACCGATTTAGACGTTTGGGGTTCACGGTGAGAAAATTTTAGCCAATGATGATTATTTTCACCCATGTTTGGGTAGCATTGGGTGTAATAATTGTTTCTTTTTGAGAAATTATTTGAATGTTTTTTCCCGCCAAAACCGGTCAATACGTAACACAAATTGAGAAAACATGTTAACAAAAACCGTATCAAGTGTAAAAAATTTATGTCACACGATTCTTGACTTCATATTTTAATAAATAGCTTTTGGCTAGCAACGAACTATTGAGCCCAGTCAGCGTTTCTCGAGTTCAAACGTTAAATGAATAAGAAAAGGAAAATAACAGAAGCATCCTAATGAAATTAACGCAAAACAACAATAAACTTTTAAAAAATTTAAAAAATTTGAATATTAGTGTAATGACCGATTTTTGTCAAAAGTTGTTAACAATATTTATAATATATACAAACAATATATCATATTTCACGGTTTTAATATAAAACCGTGAAATATGATATATTTTTCGATAACATTGACTAAACTGACATGATTCTTAGAAAAAAATCCTTTCAATTTCTGGCTAAAAAAGCCGTCTGCTACATTACAAACTACTGATAATCATGAAAATTTTACTTAAGAATTCTTAAAAGGAGCTTGTTTGCCAATCAAACAAAAGCACAAATATGTTAAATGAATTTTTTAACTATAAACAAGAACTGGTAAACTAGATTAATATTTGGAATCAGCACCTCAAAATGAGTCAATTTTTAAAAGAAAAATGTTTTTTTTTTGTTTCAATTAAACTTTTTTTCTCACTGCGTATAGTCATTTTGGCTTTTTAAGCTTCGTTTAATCATAGATAAAAAATCGATTTCAACTGGTTTCTGCCAACTGGTAGTTTTTCAATGAGCCAATGTTTTGGTCGAAACTAGTCAGGTCGTTGTCAATGAAACAAGTTGAAACTAGTCAAAATAGTCAAAATCGATCCAGCTCGACAGGGGGTTTTGTTACGGCCTGGAAGAAATCGGTCGAAGTCAATTGGAAAAAGAAAGGTATTCAATCGTCAATCCATTTCTACTTGTTTCGAACAAACTTCATTAAAAAGACTTTGATTTAATGAAATCCGGGTAGAATAATGACGGTGTAATACTCAAAACTTAGCAATTTTTCAATTAAAATGAGTTTTTTCTTCTCAATTATTGAGTGTCTGCAATAAAAGTGTACCCGTTTTAAATTTGCTATCACACCGGTGGGGAGCGCGTGTTTTAGCCGATTCCAAAATTTAAAATTTTGCTAAAACTGGTATACCTAAAACCAATATTTATACCTGAACCGTTGCAGGTGCTCTTATATTCCCAAACCGGGAAAGTACTCATTTCTCAATGAGTACTTTGATATTCTTACCCAGAATATCTGGCAACACTGTTGTGTTACCACAAACCCAATTTGAGTATTTTCGCCTAACCGTGTGATGATGTAAACACTTCTACCGCGTTTATCATCATCACCTGTCATCTGCAATCATTGATCCATTGTTCTCGATTGCGAATTGAACATAGCAAGAGGAACCAAAATAAACAATATTTTGGTTCTGCTGCAATTGGCAGCTGTGTGGAAGCGGCTAAAGCCTAGTCCACACTAGGTAACTTGGAATGCGATTTTGGTTGCTGAGACTTGTTTATGTTTGCATCTTGGTTTCTGAAGGTCTCCCATACTTGTCAGGAGACTTGAGACGAGACGAGATGCAAATATAAACATAAACAAGTCTCAGCAACCGAAATCGCAGTCCAAGTTACCTAGTGGACCATGCTTTAAGCCTAGTCCACACTAGGCAACATGAACTGCGATTTTTGTTATGAGACGAACTCGGGAAACCTGAGACGGTCTCAGTGTCTCCCGAAAAAAAATGGGAGACGCTGAGACTGTCTCGAGGCGAACCGTCTAGGCTTAAGGATCCGCCGAAACCGTAAGTATCATCAAAAACTTATAACTTATTACGATAATGTTTGCCCCTGGAGGTAGGCAGTACAATAAAAAAAAACATTCCTTCGAATATAAGTAATGGTAATTAATTACAGGGAAAAGGGATAAACAAAAATATCGGCGACGCGAAAATCGACGCAGTGATCTCATCCAATACAGTCAAAACCAAGGAAAAGCAGTAGAAATGAACGTATTCCTCGGTTAAGAAGCCACTGTCTGTACTTGAGGTGTAAAAAAATAGCAGTTTCAAACTGATATTTATAAATCCGAACTACATTTTTTTTCTTTAATATAGTTTCGTTAAGATTCACTTCACATTCATTTGCTAGAATTATTAGGAAAACAATCTGTAACTGACCCGATTAACTCTATTCTACGGTACCATTCCAGTTCCATGAACATAAATAATGCTTTGCCGTCTTCTTATATGAAAACTTTTTTTTGTGAAATGTCAAAGGCTCAACAAAGCTTGCCGTGTCAGCAAGTCATTGAATTAAAATCTTTGTAATTATACTAGTTTACAGCATTTCTGAACTAAGTAAACTGAATATAATTTTTAATGTGAAATCGAGCGCTGAATTCGAAAATGAAATTCAAAAAAAATCTTAGTAGAACAGTTTTTCAGTTATGTATGTTGTATGTTGGTAATCCACCATGGGTGCACGGATTCACCGCAGTTTCTGCCAAAGTATGAGTTCACATACATTCCTTAGATTATTAGGTTCGACAAATCTCCAATGCAGCGCGCCACCATACCCGGACCCCATGGCTTCGTATGAACTGTTATGTGGTAAATGTATTGCGTGTGTTGATGTAGGTATATTTTGGAAGAACGAATCAATCAGCTGGGCTAGTTTACTTACAGGTATTCCGGCATCCGTGTATATACCTGACGAGCTGGCAACTGATTGAACATTTCAATTATATAGTCAAGTTATATAATGAAACACATCTTACCTATCGGCCCCGCTTATGGGATTCGAACCCAAAAGTTTTTCTTGCCGATACCGGGAATCAAACCCAGTACGCCTGGCGTACCAATACCAGACTCGCGCCAGCCTATCCACTAGACCACATCGGCGCTTAGTAGAACAGTTTTTCAGTTATGCTCAAAATATGAAATTTTGGAAAAATAAAAAAAGTACTTGAACTTAGATTCAAATATTTCGGACTGCGTAACATAAATTCGAAATCTATTTTTTTCATATAAGAGGTGAATAAATTTGCTATCGATCAGCTGAACTTCTTTTTAAGTATGATCAAGAGCATTGTTGATATTAGTGACTTTATGATAGAACAAAATATAAAAAACGTATTTTTATAGAGAAAATTTCGTTTCAGCGAAAGTTTTAGACTCGTTGGTAACATTTAAAAAAAAATCTGATTTTCTATTGGCCTTAAATGTCCATTTAAAAAAAAAGATTTCAAGTGGTTATATTTCAAGTGGTTATTTATCGAAACCGGTTGAAAATTGAAGATGTTATGGTTACTTTATCATAACAGTAATTCTCACATTTTTGAATAATTTAACGAACTGCAGTGTACTAATCATAGTATAGGAAGATTTAAACATGGTAAATCTCACTCTTTTCAAGTCAAAAATTATTCAAAGGTCTTATGCCAAATTTCAGAGAGATCTGACCATGGGAAGGGGTAGCTTGAGTCTCAAACTTGAATAGGATTTTAAGGTATTTCGCTCGGGAAGAACAATAAATACTGGTTTTTCATAAATAACTTTTTTCTTCCCTAGCTGATCGCTTTTTATGAACAATTTTCTTAATGTCTAAATTGAGACAAATATTTCACTCGAAAACTGCAACCCGATAGGACTTGAAAAAAAAAGTTATTGCGGTTCAAAGATTGTATTTTGGCCGAAAATTCTAGTATAAATCGCAATGCTTAAAAAGTACTCATTGCTTGTTAGACGACAATTTGCAGCCAAAATACAATTTTTGAACCGCAATAACTTCTTTCTTTTAAATCCAATCGGGTAGCAGTCTTCGGGTAAAATATTCCTATTGATTGAAGCTTTATAAAAAATATTCATAAAAAGCGATCGGCGAGTGAAGAAAAAAGTTTTTTATGAAAAACCAGTATTTTTTGTTCCTCCCGAGCAAAATATCTTAAAATTCTATTCACGTTTGAGACTCAAGCAACCCCTCCCCATGGTCAGATCTCTCTCTAAAATTAAGCATATGATCTTCGAGTTAGCTAAGAATAAGTTTTGACTTGGAGCGAGTGAAATTTACCATGTTTAATTCTTCCTATACTATGATTAGGTATACACTGCGATTCGTTAAATTATTCAAAAATGTGGAAATTTCTGTTATGGTAAAGTAACCATAACTACTTTATTTTTCAACCGGTTTCGATAAATAACCACTTGAAATCTTCGTTTTGAATTGACATTAAAGGCCAATAGAAAATCAGATTTTTTTTAATGTTACCATCGAGTCTAAAACTTTCGCTGAAACGAAATTTTCTCTATAAAAATACGTTTTTTATAACTTTTTCTATCATAAAGTCACTAACATCAACAATACTCTTGATCATACGTAGAAATGAAGTTCAGATGATCGATAGCAAGTTATTTCACTTCTAACAAACAAAAAACCGATTTCAAATTTATGTTACGCAGTCCGAGATATTTGAATTCAAGTTGAAATACTTTTTTATTTTTTCTGAAATTTCATATTTTGAGCATAACTCAAAAACTTCTCTACTGAGATTTTTTTTAATTCTATTTTCGGATTCAGCGCCCGATTTCACATTAAAATTTTAGTCGGTCAATAAAGTTCACGATTTTTTTCGAATTTTGTAAACTAGTGTTATTTATAGTTTTGCCAAAAAAGTACACACATTTACCAAATAAGTGTTTACCTTTTTCGTAAGTAAGAAAATTAGAGCTGATATTAAAAAACTAATTACATATTTGGAATTAGCACCTTCACCTTCCTTCTTAGTTCTCTAAAAAAATTGTCACCTTGTTTTCAACAACATTTTACATATTTGTCTAAAAATTTGTATCTAGTATTTATTTTTGATGAATTCACTGATTTTACGACTTGAAAATATCAAATTATAAGTTTGACGTTATTAATAGTGAAAATAGAATAGAATAGAATAGAATAGAATAGAATAGAAAAGAAAACGTTATTTTATCTCTTCTGCGCATTGAACGATTATTCAATAGTAGATAAGTGTTTTCCAGTAATAAAGTAATTGAGTTTGTAAAGTTGCATGAAGAACATTTTGTTTACTGACTATGTTACCATTCAACAAGTGGATTGTACTTAACGAAAAATTGTAAGCATGAACTTTATTTTCATGGTTTTTAGAATATTTCTTGTTTTGCTTTGGTATCTCCGTAATCAACATGTGACCCTTCTTTGAAGACACTATGAATTTGTTACCCAAAAAGTGTTGCTCTCGATCTGATCAAATTCAAGTTTTCTACGTCACTTAAACTACTAAGATTGTCTGCACGTGGTTGTTTCACTTGAACTGTTAGAAATATTCCAAAATTGCTAAATAAAATTATTAACCACTTCAACAACTTGCTCCATTAGGGTAGTACAAAGATTTATGAGCATTTCTCCCATCAAAGCGCTCGACTTCGTCATGTTGAAAAACCAACAATCTCACCCACGCCTTTTGCATTTATCATAAATAGCTGATTTAATATCCGAACCACGAAACTGTAACTCGCAACATTTATCGTTTTGCTCATACATTTTTTTTTTCGATCTTCCATATCACCTCGGCATCGAGCAGCAGCAATACCTGGGTACCTACATTAAAAGTTGTTAAGATCCATCACGGGTGCCGCCCATAACTAATAACATGCCAATTTAATGAAAAGTTGAAGATCATGTATTAATTTTTGTATGCTCGTCTAAGGTTGTTGCTGCTGAGTTCTTCGATCGAGCTCCTCTAGTGTGCAACTGGGAATGAAATTTTGCGGCTCTTGATGGACGGTTTTAGTAGAAGGTAACAGTAACTACCCTCTTCTTACTTTTGCCCAGGCAACTCTCGAACCTATTATAGCACATATGTTGCTTGGCCTGGGAACAACTATACAACGTACGGTCGGATCACTTTCGTTAAATTATATTAAGTGCTCCGTCTTCCTCCGGCTGATCGACACCAAAAACCAACTTTTATAGCAAATTGGAATCGGTTTTCTCCAAAGTGCTCTGGAACAGGGCCAGGTTTTAGGTCCGTCCGCAGTCACAAATGGAGACCCAAATGAAACCCAAAATGATCGAGTGACTGACTACCTCACAATTCACACCGTACGGTTCTCGGAACTTTGTCTCCCGGGAGCTGCCGCCGAAAAACGAAGAAAAACAGATGAAGAAATAAATTTATTAAAAACCCATTTCGGCCCAACGGAAATGGAAGTCGTTTCTGTAAGTTGTTGTGGGTTTTGTGCACTGCGGCTGGAATTGGCTGGAATGTGCCAGTTGCCAAAATTGGATCGATTCGTTCGGTGGGAAATAGTTGGCTCGTAAATTGCGGTTCAGTTATTACCGGGAGCTAAGTACTGGTCAGGCCCGTGCGAAGGACCCGCTCATGGGGGGGGTTTTCAAAATTCAAAATTCAGAATCCAGATTTTGAAGGTTTTGAATCATTCCTCTTTTAGGCAAGTAATCAATAATTTATTTAAAATGATGTTCCTTATCCGGAACTTAACATTTTATTAAAAATAAATACTAAGAAGTCAAGTAAACAAATTTAACTTCAATTTATCTAAAAAAAAAACAAAAAACGAATTCGATTTAAAATTTTGATTTTAGACCAGAATTTAAAGCTTCGGACATAAGAATCAGAGAACAACAATTTAAAAAAATCACCCAGATTTAAATAGAATCTAAATCCAAATTCAATAATAAATTCCAGACTAGGTAAAAAATCAATCATGATTTAAAACTGTTCAGCAAAACGATAATAATTCGTCTTAATCAACATTCCGTTTTTTTCATTTTCAATTAAAAGCTTGTTTTAAAAACTTCCCTGTATTATTTTAAACTTTAAGAAATATTTATTTACGATTTGAATTGTAAAATCATAAATGAGGTAAAAAGTCCATTTTGAACTTGAGATAATTTATTCAAAACATATACCTACTTGATGATTAAATTTAATTGGATAGAAAGATAAATATCTATATTATTTCATCTATTATATCATTTCATCTATTATTATTCAAATTCCTTCAGTTATCAGGCGGAAAAAGTTACTTTTTTAAAGTACACAGTAATAATTTCAAACATTTATAAAACAACATATTCAATTCATCATTGACAACTTCTTCTGTCAAAGTAACGGTTAGGAAATGGGTGATTTATGGAATGATCAATAAGAAACTGATGAAAATAAAATAATGAATTTTGGAATATTTTGTAGCCGTCAATTGAAATATTGGGTCCTAAAAAAGGGTGAAAATATGATTTTCGATTCTGAGAAACTTATAACAATTTTTATTGAAATATAAAAAAAGTTGGCCATCAAAGTAATCAAATTTTTGTGAAAATTTTGAAGAAAATTGAGCAAGTATAAATATACTCATGAAAGGTTTTATGAAAACTCAAAATACGAATCAAAATCTGCTAATTAATTAAGATAAACAAAATAAGAAGTTTTTTTTTCTTGATTTTTGAAAAGTAGGTTTTGATAAAATTTGCTCGGATATTGTCCGGATGTTGGACGACAATTTTGAAATAAAATGCCCGAATTTTACCAAATTTTTAAGATGAAAGTATTATAGTATATAATAAACAGTATAAATAGAGTAAAGTGAACAAGTAAAATACCTACTGCTTTAACTTTTTCCGCGTAAACGAAAATTACTTGCGATCTTGGAGAGACTAGATAATTGATTTGAAGCCTTTATTTTTTAATTTTTTAATTTTTGAAGTTTTGTCTGAATTGTGAATTTTTTAAATGATTTTCAATTATTTTCAAAGTTATTTCAAAAACTAAAGCTGTTAGACAAAATCCTAATTGAATATTTGGACTCAAGGCACTCAAATTATTCAAAACAAGCTTTTAAATTCTTTGCATCTAGGAAAAATGTGAAATTTGAGGCCTTGAGCAAGGTTGCCGAAAAAAATTCTGTGTTTTTAACAAAAAAATTCTCGAATTCTGTATTTGAACATGAAATTCTGTGACGGTTTTCTGTGACGTTATATTTTTCAAGTTCTTTGGGCAATCATGTAAAACATCATCAAATTGAAAACTTCTAACTGTTCAATAGAAAAAAAATCAATTCACACTACCTTATTTTCGTATTTTCATCCATAAGAGTCAGAAATAAAAAGTCGAAAGTGACATAAAAATTAATAATTTTGGAAATTTCTACAATATTTTAAAAATCTGTGAATTCAATTAAAATTCCAAAAATTCTGTGATCTGTGACACAGATTCTGTGACGAAATTTTGCTCAAAGTTCTGTGATAATACAGATTATTCTGTAATTTTGACAACCTTGGCTTTGAGTTATTTATCGAAACGATTTTGAATGTGGAGTGAAGGATTCAGAAGAATGAGAAACACGAAATACAATTGAGGCTGAAATTGGTTCCTTGAAAAACATTTCATACCAGCATAAAATTTGAGATGACTTTCACTCTTTTTATAGAATCAAACTGATGTGTTATAAAGTCATCGATACTGGGTTTTTGTTTTTATTTTACTAAATCTGTTGACTATCGTGAGTGTTCAACACCTGTCACATGGTTACCAACTTGTGATGCTTAGAATTTGTATTCTTTGAATGAATTTTGAAGTTCAATTGGTTTGTTTCAAATTTAAGTTGCACTTCTTGGTAAAATCCCGTTCCAAACACGAGTTAAGGTTTTTGTGTGTCAAGATTTGAGTTTCAATACAAAAGGATAACTGAACTACAAATCGAAATCTACAATTGATTAGATTAGTGAACAGTTGTAAAATGAAATGTCTTAGGCCTAGAGAGTGATTGAAGATAAAATTCCGCCGGAGGCGAGCCAATTTTCTGACATTATTTTTGAACTCCTTTTGGGATCAAGTGATATCCCGGTAAATTCATTTTTTTATACTGAAAATTTCAATTGAAAAAATCTCCATGGGGGGGTTAAACCCCCCCCCCCGTTCGCACGGCCTTGGTACTGGTGACATGTTTATTGCCCCGTTTGTACTTGAACTTGGATAAGTCAATTACTTAATGATGCGATCAATAATAAGACGCCCTCACTGTGTCACTAAAAATGGAAAGTATTAGAAGGGTACCCAAAAGCAAAAGAATTGAACGTTTTGAATCTTTTTTAATTCATTTTTTACATTTTTCGCTAGGGATCTCAAGTTTTAACATACCGAAAACGCTGTAGGTTTTTTTTTAATTTATTATTATGTTTTTAAAATGCTGTCATGCAATTTTTTTTTCTTTTCGACCCTTATTTGGCTCGATTGGAAATCCTCCAATGATCTTTGACAGGTATCTTAAAAAAAAAATTTTTTTAGGAAAACTAGCAGGATCCCTGAATTTACAAACCACATTCTAGATATTTTCAAATTTAAGCTAAAAAAATCTAATTCTGACTTAGATAGAACAGGACTAAAAAATTGAAGGAATTACAATTTTTCAATTTTTTTCTATGAATTACTTTGAAGGTTTGTGTATATGATTAACTTTTAAAAGAAGTCTGTCTTTAGAGTTGCTATAATGTCCTACTTTTCCGGCGATGTTTTTTTCTAAATGAATCTGACAAGCTTAGGTTAACACATATTTTTGATGAATTTTCAAAGAGACCTTTCAACCAATTTTAATTTCTCAGATTTTCTTACACTTATGATACGAAAATGTAATTACCCATAGAATCGATTTAAAATTGCCTCCCTAGTGGATATAAAAAATTCTTGCGTATATATACTCAAAATCCAGTACAAAGTTGAATTTCAATGATTGAAAATCTGAGACATTGACAAGCAGTTTCAAAAACAACTACTTTTACAAATTCGTCAAAAACTCTGTGTTTAATATTTTGAAAAAATCGAAAAATGCGAAAATGTGCCAGATTACGTCAACACTTTCCAAAATTTATCTGGTTCGACATAAACAATTTTGACGGTTCATCGAATGAAAAGTACGGTTTTTACACCACTTTTTTACATTTTTTGTGGTCATGATCTTAAAAAAATCAAAAAATATACCCTGATGTGCAACGTATAGCCTCTAAAGGCCGCTTTCTTTGACATTGAGTGAAATTTTTCTTGAGCATTTCGTAAATGATCTACAGCTTTTTCCGAAGCATGTTTTTCTGATTTTTTATCTTAGGCTTTGAATAATCATTTGGTTCAAATTTTTCAAGCTCATACATGCTTTTTATGAACTTACTAACTACTACTAGCTAACCCGGCAAACTTTGTTGAGCCTGTATTTTTGAGATTTTTTTTTATATTTTAGCACTGTTCCTTAGTCAGCTTTCCTTTTGAGTGGATAAAAGCAATAGATACCCCTGTGTCAGAAAAAAATCCAGAATTATAGTTCATTATACAAATAAGTTACGCTAACTTTTGGTTAGCGAACTTATTTTCTTCCGGTAACTTAAGAACGCTTAATCTATCAAGTTTCAATCCAGTTTAGCCATAAATCCTATTCAAAAACTCCTATCTGATTAAGTATTTTAAAATTGCTGAAGATTGATTTGAACAGAAAATGGATCCCTTTGCTGGAATCGTTATAAACTGAGTTTTTTTTTCGATTTGTGTTTACCTCTGTATTTAAATACATTGATGTTTTCATCGTCAGAATAGAAATATAAAAAAATGAATTGGACAAAACCAAAACATTTAAAGAATAATGAAAATAAACCTAATTTTTTATTTTATTTTTTTCATTATTTCAAATGTCGTTTTTTCGGACTGTGTACTAAATAAACTAATTGAATCTTATTGTGAATTGACAGAGCTGAGTATGACAAATATTTAACAATTTAGGAAAAATCACTATTCATCTCATTTTACAGCAACACTTTTCTAATCAATATAATGTTTAAAAATGTCTTTAAAATTTGTGTCCTCATTAACTTTTTTAAATTTTCAGTTAGGGTTTGGCAAATTGCACTATACATCAGGAAATTTTAAAAAAAAATTAAACTGTCATGTTTTTGGATTACTATTTTGAGTATTTGGAATAAAAAATTCAAAACAATCACAAATTATTTAAAATTTTAGGTTATGATCGAAAGTTAAGAAACTGTAATCCAAACAGTGAAATTTAATTCTGAATTTGATTGATAATTTATATCAATATTCTGAATTTGGCTTTATGAATCTGGATTTTCAGTTATATTTGAACGTAAATTTAAAAGCTGTTTTTCTTTGATCTTGATTTTATTTTTGTTGATCAAGTTCGAGTGTTTATATTCCTAAACTCACTTGTGCTTGATAGATTGTTTTTTTTATCTGATATCTGGTACAAAACTTTTTTTTTGTATTTTTGTGTATAGGTTCAGATTTTTCTCTATACTTAAATGTTTCGAAATTTTAGGTGGCATGCTTTTTACTTAAATGTTAAATTTTTATATTCTTTCAAGTTTGATGATATTTTTGATTGCGATTCTTTTTTCTGACTTTTGAAACTGAGAGTTGAATCTAATATCAAGTTAAAGTCCTATATAGCTAAACTTTGGAAAAGTTCCTTTTAACCACTGAGCATAAAAATGTATTGTGCATTTTTCAATGTTTCCTGATCCTCCAATACATTCTTATGATAGTGATGCAATTTACTTGGAATCACAAAATTGATAACATTTAATTCTCAAACTGACTGGATAAATTCCTAACATCTTCTAAAAATCAATCAAAAATAAATAAAGGTCATTTTTTATCAGTTATATTACTTTCTATTGCTGTTTGATTTGGTAATGGTAATATTTTGAGTCTATAGAAAATTTCAAATCCATATTGCTTGAGTTGCTAAAAGAATATGACATTCCAAAAAAAAATTAACGGTGCACGAACAATCATCTAAGAAAATATTAGAAATGCCTTGATTCTGATGCAACAAAAAATAAATTTCGTAAATATGCTTCTTACTGGGTAGTAGCAGCAATTTCATTAATTCATAGAGGGTCCTCAAGGAAATCCTAACTTCCGCCTAACATGAACCAAATCTATGAAAATGTATATGAACCAAATCTATCAATATATACTTTAATTTATTGAAAATTCCCTGGAAAAACGATTGGAAATAGCCTTCATTCGATTTCTCGGAAAAAAATCATTCATGGTCTCATTTGGTTCAAAATTTTCAAGTGCTTTATTCTCAATAAAATGAAAAACTGTAGGGAAACTGGTAAAACGGTCATAACTCTGACTTTTCTTATGCGTACTGCCGCTCAAACAGCCTTTATTTGATTTCTCATAAATTATCACAGATAGGTAGATATGTCGACTTTTGTACAATTTTTTTTAGTCCCAATCAAAATATAGTGGAATTAAGGGTTTAAAAGGCACTTTATATCCGTTCATTGCGGCGTCCTCAACTTTGTCGTACCGATTTTCCGGGCATTTTTAATTTTTGTGTCGGAGGAAAGAAAATACATTTTTTTCCTTATTGCGCAGTGTGTTTAGTTTTTTCGTTTATCAATTTCTTGTTCTCAAATCATCTTCACAATAGTTCCTTTCTCATACTCTCACTATTTCACATCTCTTTTAGTGAACTGCTGTACCAATTTAGCCCATCCGGAGTAATTAATCTAATATATAAAGATGAGTTGGACTATATATGTTTGTTTGTTTGTATGCACCTTATACAAATCGACACCGCTTAACCGATCAGCCTGAAATTTTTTACAGAGATGTATTCGGACCAGGGTAAGGTTTTAGTAATAGTTCTGAGACCCTCCCACCTGAGAAAAAGGACCCTCCCATACAACTTTCGTTTTTATTTCCACAAATCAAAAGTCAGGGCACCCATTTTGTTAACCGATTTTCGTTTCCTTTGGCGGGTTGTTTTCACCATCACCATGGGCTTGGCATAAGAAACGACCATTAAGAGTTCACGTGTACTGGATAGCAAATCAATGCTTGCTGAGCATTAAAGATTTGAAAGGGAAAATTTTGGCGGGTTTTTTTTGTCCTACTACTGTTCAAAACACGTGGATATATTTGGATGAAATAATGAGTCTACATTTTGCATTGAAAAATATAACAAGCCTGTTTGAAATATATTAACTTGAATTGTAGTGGTTTTCAAAGTGTTCTCTACCGCCGCCAAGGGGATTTGAGAAACTACAAGAATGTACAGTGAACTGATCAGTGAACAGTGAATTGTCTTCTTCAGCTGAATAACTTTTAGGAATCAATGCTGAAAAACGAATGAACCTTTTTTAATAAATTGTAGCATCTAAGAATCAACATATTTTTGGAATCCCTCACAAAGAAAGAAAAAATAATAAGATTCTGATCTGAAAGTTGGATGCTTCGATATCAACGCGTTGATAGCTGTCGGGGAATTTTAACGGGAAATTAGAGAAAAGATGAGATATAAAAATATCTTGATGAAAATAGATAAGATAATGAATATAACAAATCTGAGATTTTTAGAATTATACAATTCAATTAAATTGGTCACTTTTGAATCATTTTTGGTTCATCAATGTGTTCAATTCTATCGTCCAATTTTGAGAAAACTTATTGTAGAACCGTTTAGTACTGCGAATTCAAACACATGATATCTAAGAATTTTAACAGTGATCACCCTTCACCCAAATTAATGGGTTGTTTGTGCCCAAGAATAGAAACATTGATATTTATTTTAAATAAAACCTTTTCCTTAACATTATAATGGTAACTTCAGGTTTAGAGATGATTTGTTTTTGATAACTTCAAAAAAATGTTTGTGGAACTTCCAGCATTTAAGGAAAAGTACTCATAAACTCAGATTCGGAAGTCTTTTTAGAAATTTCTAAGCACAGAAACTTGAATATATTATTGTACAGGGAGATCGTCCATTTTGAAAAGGGGATGAACTGCAAAAGAAATTTTTATTAGATGAGGGAAAAGAAAGATATTAGAAAAATTATCATTTGAAGTTAAAAAAAAAAAAGGCCAAATCCATTCAAGCTTCCTTGAAAATGGTGGGTGAAAAACATGTTTTTCGTGATAGGATGAATAAGCATTAAAGGGAAATTATTTTGAATGTCTTTAAATTAAAACCTCACACCTATAAGTTTTTCTTATATATGAAAACGATAAACACAGTGAATAATCTCAAAAAAAAAAACTTTACTAACAAACTTTACATCGCTCAACATGCGCCAATTTTTTTAATTATGATGAAAATAAAGCTTCCAAAATTTTGAAAAGTCAAACGACTCATTTTGATTTATATTTTATGCGAACCCGAGCAAGGCCGGGTAAAATCAGCTAGTTGATTTATAAACATGTGAGACATTTTGTTTCCAAAATCGACACTGTTTCTTTCGGTGCCGGCGTTTGTTTATTGCCCTGTCAAGCGCATTTACCCTGTGGATAAATTTCGATTTCAATTAAAAAGTAAGCCATTAATGGTATCGCCAAAAATATTAAATCAGAAATTTACGAGCTTTTTATACTTATACCAAAATTAACTGCAGGAAGAACCTGACAGATTATTCCGGATAAATTAACAACCTGAATGATTGACACAGTGCTTGGACCGTCGTTGGATTAACGAGCTGCCTTGAAGGCTTGAATCTCGGGAAGGAAAGTCTTTCCTTTCCAAGAGATGAACTTGACGACAGGTGTGAAATGAACAGAAACATAAAGCTTCGATGCAGAAAAAGATCCAAGATCCACAAATTGATCTCGGCGTTGTGAGTGTTCCTTATCTAGATCGTTGGAAGTGCTCTCGTTTGGATGACTTCAACGAGATGACTCCGGTTAGGCGCTTCAATCAGCAGCTGAGATACCGGTTCAAGCTCTGGTCGTTGTTGGTCACGTGCTGGGAAACTTGTTAGGGACCCTATTGAGGCAGCAGCTGCCCCGCTGGATTTCTGTTGACGGAAGCGCTCATAGGTGCCCGAGCCATTGAACGCGCAGAGAGAATATGTGTTAATCTAAAACAGCAAATGCATGCGATCGTGTGATATCTTGATTAGTTGGTCTTCATCGTCTCACATCGCGTTTCAGCATCTCCATCAAGCAAGACATCATCAAGGTGACGAAAACCAGATCGACCGAACCTGATAAGCGCCGCCGCCGCCCGCCCGGAGAGTGAAAAACAACTGTTGCGAGCATAATGATAACTTTGTAACACAAACGTAGTAAGATCTGCATCGATTTGTGGTGATTGAAAGATGCAACCTGTTTGAAGATGAGATAGCTGAAGACAGCATGTTTATTATGACTTTTTTTCCACTGCGGTAGTGCGTGTTGTGCGACCACAAAGCCGTTTTGTCACGTCTTTGTCTTTCTTCTACTAGTACGGCCTATGAACGGAGGTTTTGGTCAATCCGCCCACACATTCTAACGAACAAAAACATGGTTGAACTACAAGTCTATTGACAATTTTGGACTCGTCAACGCCTCAATCATAACTCTTGGCTATATTGATGGATTTTCTACGCCAAACCTAAAATTAAAAAAATCTTCCTATGCAAATCGGAACTCGCCTCTAAGATATTTTATCAAGAGCAACAACGATTGAACGCCCTCCTCCAACAAGCGTATGAATCATTTTATCATGGCCTATGATAACAACAATAAACAAAATAAACGCTCAAGTGCTCACACATCAACGGCGGTTTTCAGGGATGTTCATGAGAACCAAAGAATAACACGCAGCTGGCAAACCATTTTCAACTTATCATCTGGGAGAGCGACGCTGAAAAAAATCATCATCGAAGATGTTGTCGAGGAACCTGTCTGTGGGAATCCATAATCATTTGCTGGTCTACTACAAGACGCTGTACGACGGGATTCAACCCCATGGTCAACTTGACACTTCAACTGCCAACGAGTAGTTCCGGAAAACAACGAGGCAAATCTAGTAACTGCCGAGGCAAATGAACACTGTGGGAGGCACTTAAGTCATTTGCGCCAAGGAAATCTCCAGTCCTAGATGGGCAACCTAGAGAATTACATCTTCGGACGACCCGAGGAATGCAACCTTATAACTCACATGTGGAGAACATCTCTAAAATCGCAGCTTATATAGCCTGCGTTGCCATTCCCCTGCTCCACACGGTTTGAATAACATTGCCGGGATCTGCAAATATAGTAAATGTAGCAGACTGAATGTACAACGGCTACAACGCGTTAGCCAGTTTGATTTGATTTTTGATTTTTTGATTATTTTTTTTTAATATACGCCTAGAAGCCAAACACACCCGAAAGCAGCCGAACGCAAAAAACCCACTAATACTTACAGACACTTTGACTAGAAAGAAATAAAAAATGGGCTTAATAAAATTTAGAAAAAAAATTAAAAGTAGATTCATTTGGGCTAAATCAACGCTCAAAAATGGTTTTTAACTTTTGTTTACTTCCAATAAAAATTGGCCGTTTTGAAAAATTACTGCTTTTTTCAGCCTGCTATGATTGGCGCGTTATAACGAAACGAGCGCATGGGCCGTGATAGAACATACCCATAAAAAGCATACCTCAGTATGATTTTTAGCATACAATCATAAAGGATGATACGGTCATAATTTGGTCAAGGGAAAACGCGTGTAAATCGGTGAAATCGTTTATTAAAAAAATAAAATTAAATTTCTTTTTCAAGTTTAATTAGTATAAAATTCAGCAAAAATATTCAGTTTTTTTGGTCTTCTTTAGGTTCCGCTTGACAATAGCCCAGTATTTCTCAATTGGGAGGAGCTCTGGCGTGTTGGGAGGGTTCTTGTCCTTGGGAACCACCTGCACGTTGCTGGCGGCGTATCACTTCATGGCCTTTTTACCGTAATGGCAAGACCAAATCCGGCCAAAACAGTACGGAACAACCGTGTATCTTCAGGAAAGGCAGCAGACGTTTATTCAAACACTCTTTCACGTATATTTCTTGGTTGACAGTCCCGGAAGCTAAAAGAAGGATTCCCGGAAGAAATTTGCTTCAACCGAATTTTTAAGCAGTCTAGTTTTCAAATTTAAAATAAATATTTCAAAAATTCCAAATAAAAAAAAACTATCCGATCAGGTACAAAATTAACCATGAATAATTGTAAGGAAAATCATAATCATTGTGGTTTATTATTCATCTTAATTTACAGATCATTTTCTTCACCTATTTAATTTAGTTTCAAATAGGCTCAATTTGGTTTTAGTTGGAAATTCTTTTTATTACTTAAACTGTAATTTTTCATGTTTTAAAATGTCATTTTTTTTTCGAAGACTCAAAACCAAACACCTCTCCTGATAATATGATAGCATGGGTTTTTTATTTGAAAGTTTAACTTTTTTCCTTTATAAAGGTATAGTTTAAGGGTTATTTTTACGGTCATTCTGTGATAATTTTTGGATATTAAAAAAAACGGATATTTTCTTTGAGAAAGCCTGCATAGAAAAATGTATAAAAACCCTACCAAATGGTTAAGTTTCAAGAAAACAGAACATGGGAACAGTGGGAGGACCTAGTGAATTTTATGAAGGTAAATTTCATTTGTTTTTGAAGCTAACAATATTGAGAATTTTTCATGATTTTTGTCCATAAATGTATGCAGCAACATTGTCCCTCTTTTGAGTATATCTGTTTTTTTTTTTAAAGAAAATGTTGTAAAATTCAATTGAGTCCAAACAAAAAACTACTTTTATCGATGTTTCAAGCCTTCTGTGTACTTCTTACCTCAGTAAGTAATATAAAACTTACTTGAGTGTTACAAAAAAGCAATCTCTTCCAAAATATTCAAGAAAGAATTAATAAAGTGATCAATGTTCCTCCAGTTTTCGGTACCTTTAAAAGTTTGAAAAAAATCTTGATTTCATTATACAATTTTTTTTAAACCTGAAAAAACATTGGATTTATACATAAAAAAAAATTTGGTTAAAAACTTCGTTAAATTGCTTGAAGTCTCCAGTTGACAATTGATTTAAAACTTTTATTTTAGAATGTTATGATTTTGTTTTAGAGTTTTGTCGAAAAAGTGCAGAAATTTCTTAAATGTTTTTAACCGATTTTCAAAAGTTATTTCAATAACAAAAGCTGATAGTCAACTAGTCAAAATTACTTCGTAAATTCGTAGCGCCTACGAAAAATGTAAACTTGGTGGCCTTGTTGTGTTTATCGAAACTTTTTTAATAATAATATATGAAAAGATTTTTTTTTTGTTTCATTTAGAGTCGTTTTACTCTCTTTACGGCATTTGCGTCTCTATATCAATGCTACAGTTGGCGGACAGTAATTGAAAAACTTATCCGGTACATCTGTGTTCGATGTTTAGACTTGGGCTCGAAGTTGCGGACATCGACACAGGAGGCAACTGACTTGCCAACTGAGCTATATCACAAGCCCAATGAAAAGATATGAAAAACAAAATAAAATCGAGTCTGAAATGGGTTTCTTAAAAAAAAATTAATGTCAGCATAACATTTGAAAGTACCTACATGAACTATTTTTTAGTCAAAATTTTAGCAATAAAGTAGAAATGATAGATTTTAGATTTTTATTAGCTTATTTTGTTGACCACCGTGAGAGGTGAATTAGTTTCGGATTTGATTTGTTTCAAACTCTTTTCTTGTTTAGTTATACTTATAAATAAAAACCCATTCTAAAGACGAGGTAGGGTTTTTGTATGTCAAGTTTTTAGTTACAATACAAAAAGCTGTTTTTGACTGGCTTGTTAACACTTATTTTTTTAACACCTTTTAAGATACTCCGTTACTGCGGTTAAAATTTTACTTGGCTCAATAGAAAAAAGTCGGTCCACCAAACCGAAGCAGCTGTAACTTGCGATTCACTGGACTAAATTATACCAAATATTTTTAATTGATAAGTAACTCATCAGTAGTGTGTTTTTTGGAGTGTTGATTTCAAATTTGCTATTAATGAAATGTAAGGACAACTATTTCAAAGTTGTCACTAATTTCCTTCATATGCCAAAATTAACACGAGAAAATCGTAATAAATTTTATATTTGCTTCAAATTCAGAGCTTCTAAATTCTTGATTTTGTCTTGAATTTTAATAAAATGACAAAATGGAAAAAGTCACAAAGGGGGAAAAATATGGTTATAACACTGAAATATTTGAAATATTTGTTCAGCTGTCGTCATACATTTATTGCCTTCAATATGATTTTTTTTTATTTGCACAGATTTAGAAAGAAACAATAAAAAAAATCATTTAACTTAAAACGTACAGAATCATGAGATTTTCAATTTTCTTTATTTTTAGAAATTTCTACCGTGTTTAATGGATTAGCAGATCTTGGTAGTTCTAAAAAGTAAAAAAAAAACCTTTGGCCTTCAAGTGTTCAATTGCCTTTATTGTAAGAAATTTAAATTTTAGGCAAATTATTCATCGGAATGATCAGTTTTCCAGTAGGCGTTTAAGAAACGTATGACTTCAATTGACCGTCTTACTTTCTAATCTTCCTTTATGTCTTTTAGTCACCAATATTTCACTAAACAAATTCAATCGTTTTAAACAACAAGTGTTGATGCCGCATTAAATTCATATTTGATGAAGTTTTGAGCAGCGAAAGCTTCCCATAAGGATTTTTTTTTTGTATTTCAAAATATTTTTTAAATCGATGGAAAATTATCAATTTAAATTAAGGAAAAATCATTCTAATTAAACTTTACTTTAAGAATAAAAGGCTAATACATATCTGAAATCTATTATATAAAATTCTCTTGTAACGGTGTTTGTAGTACTACTCCTCTGAAATGGCCCAAAGGATTCAAATGAAATTATTTTTAGAATATTCTCTAGGCATGCGAATCGGTTTATATCGAATAAAAATAACAAAAAGTCCCATCAATTGTCCGTAATAATTAAATTTGTAAAAATTTGAATCAAATAAAAGTCATGGCTTCCATTTTTTAGAGATTTTCTTTCCTTTGGGCGCCGGGCGGTTTGTTTTTCGTCTCCATGGCCGAGGCGTCGCGAGCAAACGTTGCTAGAAAATAGTAACCATGCATGGCCATGGCATAGCATACTAATTAGTGGGAACATTTGGGCGCGTATTTCTCAACTAGGCATACTGTCAATGCACGTGATGGCGCTATGAAGCCTAGATGTGATATTTTTCTTTATGATTCTCAGCCTCAGCACATTTGTACAGCACATATTAATGAATGCGGCCTAGATGAGCCCCAGATTGATATTTTGCCGACCGAATCAAAACTATTTAAACGATATTGAAAATTAAAACTATTTTGATTCCGTGTTAATTGAAGCAGCATTTTTTGCCTAAAAAATATCAATATAATACTGATAAAGATACGTCCGTAAACGTTTGAAAAAAAGAAAGTGAGAAGATCTACAAACAATTGTATAATCCAATACGCCTAGGTTCCTATCGATAGCAGACAAAATGATAATATGTAATTATTTTTCAGAACCACAACAAAATTCGATGAAAATGAACAAACACATAAACTGAACAAGAGGCTGTTCTTTAAAATAGATTATACGTCAAAAGTGAGGATTTGCATTTTCCGGAAGAATATTTTTTTGAGAAGGTACACTAGAACAAGTGCAAAAATTCAACATTTATAAAAAATGCATAAATTATTTCTTCATCTTTTATAATTGTTGGGCCCATATCAAAAATTTGACGAAATGAACTCAAGTTTTTTTTTTTAAAACCATTCACCGGAAAACACTGTACTGTGTGTTCACAAACAATTCAAGTACTTACTTAACATGAAAAGTGTTTTGTTGTTTTACGTATTTTGGCTACATAGAAGATACTTTTTTCTGAGATTGATGTGCCAGTAGGAGCAGAATTTTTTTTTGATAAATTTGAATATGACCGGAAAGTGTTGAAAATACTATTAACTCCTGTCATTTCAATTTGTAAAACAAGTTCAAACGCGTCTTTTAGCCATCAAACATCTACCTTTTAGGAATTTCCTCTCCAAAATGATTCATCATTATATGAGAAAGGTCTGAAAGAGATATCTCGAGTGTTGAATCTGGAGTAGATATTCAAGTAGAAAGTGTCTTTGTAAATGAAGGTCTTTTGCTTAAAACAGCATTCAGTAAAAGTGGAGTATCAAACGTTTTCTTTAACTGCAAAAAAAAAACTACAGATATATCAATTAAATTTGATAAAATATACAGGAACACGTATTAAATTCATTTCAAAGCCTTTACACTATATTTCGCATCTATGAATAAGTTCAGAAAAAGCATTGTGTTTTCACTTGCTTCAATAATTGGAACAAATGTTAACTTAGAAATATCTTTTTGTCAAAACATGTTTGCATATTTTACTTTCAACAAGAGTTTGTTGGGAACTGATTTAGTTATGCAACGAACGAAAATTTATTTGTATTAAGGATTTTTATCTGGATATGTATCTGAATTGAAATGAAGATTGAAATTGAAAAATAGAAGCAAAAGAAACTTTGACTATTAGCCTTCTCGGCGCAAAAATCTACATTTTAAGGTTTTATGTGATCTTTGCATGAATATCTAGAAAATATTCATACCACCATCGAAGCATAAATAAATTTTTTTCTCGAACCATTCATTTTTTTGAAAAACTACATGCAATCGATTCTTATTGAAAAGATAAGGTCAGTTAAATGAAATATTTTAAAGGACCCTCATCACAAAAGAGAGAAAATTGCTTTTAATCAGTTGAATGACAAAATTTAAATATAATTATTTTCACTTTTAAAAATCATTATCTCCCTTAATTCACTGGATTACAGCTTATCCATAAGAATTTTATTTGCACTTTTTGCTTAAACAAATAAAAATATAGTAATTTGCAGTATAAAAAATCGCCAGATTCTGTTTGGCATCACTTCAAGTTGTAATGTGTCATGTCTACAAATTTTGGAAAATGACAAAAAAATGATTTTAATTTGGGAAGGTATTTGGGTACGAGATATGTTTCTATGTGTGTGACAAACCTGTCTGCATTGCAGTGTTAAGATGAGAGGAACAAAGGTAGTTGCATATGAATTGCGTTCAATAGCTTGAAAACTTATCAAACCAATCAGGGCTTCCATACAAGTATGTTGGCATGCATCGAGAATTTATCGAGCAAAAGGAAGAGAGGTTGTTTGCATACGAAAAATTTGAAACCCATCCTTATTTCTGGGAAGAGTTGGAAAGAAGATCTTTATTCATATCATATTTGGCATAATTTTTAAACTTATCAGACAAATAAAGCGAAATGGTGCGTCATTTAGATACAAAAAATAAAAAAAGACTGGAAGTCCATATCATTAAAACATACATTTTGACATCATTATAAGCTTATAAAAACAGAGTTAAAATTTTCAGATCTTGAAAAACAAATCTAGAGATCAATCTCAAGAAAATATTTTTAAAACATCTTTGAACTAAAGTTAGAAACTTCAGGTGCTGCTCTTTTTTTTAAGTATTCGCTTCTAAATTATGTTGAAATTTGGTTTGAAACGCTGTCTAGGCAATAAAACTGAATTTCATATGTTTTTATAAATTCAATTAAATTTTGGAAGGTGGAGCAAAGCACACCGGGTCAGCTAGTTTAATTATAAATTTTAATTAAAAATTCTGTTTTTTCTTTTGTTTACAGCTGGTTTATTGAGAATTTGTAAACTTTATAAAGTCATATTAGATGTCTAATGCTAACCTCATTTTAAAATCTAAAGTAGTGCTATTTTCACTTGCGTTTACAAAGAATTCGTGACTTGTTGCAAAATAAGAATTCAGGTTCTGAATCACAGTGTAGATTCTCTTTCGCGAGTTTTCTTCAATCTTAATTTTCCACCATTCAAATATGAATTATAAACCTAAAATAATAACCTATATTATGAAATTCAAAAACAAAAAAATCAATTTCAGATCTGATTTTATTTAATTCTGTTTGAAATTGCGTCACATCAAACATTCATATTATGGATGACCATGAAAAAAATAAAAGTACTGCCAAACAGAAATCGAATATGAAATATTCATAGTAAGAGTTTAAACTAAAAAAAAATCTTTTCAAGAGATTTCAGCAACAATACATCGGAAAAAGTGATTACTTGTTATGACTATTGCGTTCCCTATGAGTTTTTAGAGCCAAAAAGGAACAAAAAAGTATTTATAAAAACTGTTTCAATATGAAGGAATTGGTGTTGGAGATAGAAATTCAAATTCATCTCCAGAACTCAAAATCTGCATTCAAAACTATAACACAAGGAAACAAAATTCACATTTTCTTAGGTGCAAAGAATTTGAAAACTGATTTCGACTTATTGTGTCCCCTAAATGCAAATTTGAATTATACATAAAACTTAATCGTTGATAATGGAACTATAAAAATTAAAAGGTCATCAATTGCTTGCTATTGAAAAAAAAAGTTTTTTGAATGAAACTAGCTAAAAAAATATGGATTGATATGAAATCGATTCGAAGTTGAACTTCTAGTGTCCCTCAGCCAAAAATTTATATTTTAAATCTGTTTGAAATTTGAATTTAAAAAAAATAATACGAATGAACAATATTTCAAAAATGCTACCCAACATAACAAGTCTCATCTATGCCTATAACTTTATCTACGTAATACCATTCACCAAGATGGTTTCAGTCTCACAGCTCCAACCATCATAAAACCGATGGCAGTTGGTGCTGAGCTGTGTCCATACTTCATTAATTAGATGATGCCCATCTGATGAAATAATCTTTCATCCAACCAACTAGGCTCGCCATCATCCAAAACAACGATCAGTACCAACCTACTATAACTTCATAAGAGCTTTCCTCCGTTCCCTTTCTAAATTTGTCCAAATTAATCCGGCTGAAGTGAGGTTAGGATCAACCTGTGCTCAGTCTAAGAGAGGCTGTGATCTCATTACCCGTTTCGGTGCTTGGGGGTGGAGGATCCAGCATTAGGGCACCTCCATAGGTTCCAGTTATTTTTATTATTTTTTTTTTTTCAAGTCGTCGTCGTGCCCTTTGCTCTGATTCGCCCAAGAAACAAGATCACGAAACTCCATCAAACTAATTAACTCTCGCACTCTGCAACCCCTGCAAACTGGAATGCTTCTTAGGACCATTCCCTCTTTTTTCCTTCTGTCGTTTTTTTTTTTTGCACAGGTCCCAACTACGAGCTGATTACATCACGAACTTTACATTAACGAGGAAATTGGATGGGCGTTTACTGAATGATCCTCAACTATTTCTCTTTCGGGGGGAAACTGGAGGCCGGTCAGCCTGGTCTAGTTGAGATATTAGTTGAGCTTACTTTGAAAAGCTTAAGTCCCGGCCTTTCGGCCAAACTAGCCATGCTCTTGGCACATTCCGCGCTGGCACAAAGGTAGAGATGGATTAATTGAACGACGGAACTTTAATGACAGACGGCTCCCTTCTTAGCGCAAAACAAATGCAGATCCGTTAACCTGTACCTCTCTCGGTGCAACCTGGTGCAGTGCCCGGCTAACTCTCCTGCCTCCTTTTTTTTCAGAAGGGCCCAATCGGACCCTCTCACTTTCTATTGCTGCTTTTCGGTTTATTTGCGTTCCAAAAGAGTCGTATTTGTCTCGGGTGCAGCTCCACGGGATGGGTCATGAATCATTTTGGTTTGTTTTTGTTTGTCTCGAAAAAGTAAGAGGACGGTCACGGGGAGGTTGCCGTATTTTTGATAGTTCGAGTTTTACAACAACTCAACAGAGCCCTAGTAAAGAAATTCCTAGCGATTGGGTATTTTCCCACCCAGCGTGCGCATGGCGTACGCGGGAATACGCACAGGGCTATAAATTTCCATTTATTGAACACAGACAAACCTAACCAATTCCAATTCCCATCACATTCGAATTCGAAATCTCGGAATCGGTTGACCATTTCGAAGGGTCGTTTGTAAGTAGTGGCTGTCAACTCATTAGACTAGACTAATCTGTTTTTTCTCTCTCCCGGTCATATTTTTTCCGTTGCTTGCTGAACTCACTTTATAAATCGATTTTCGGTGGTTATGGAATTGTGACACCGTATCGGGGGAATGTGTAGATCGAAACTGTTAAAAATTTAATTTGACCACCACCGATCAAAACTGGTCATAAATCAACACGTTCGGGTGATGATTTATCTACCGATTGCGTTAGCTTTCTTCATGGGAACTCGATCAACAATGTATGATTTAGATGGGTGGTAAATTTAACTAAAATTTTTTTTGATTACTAATCATAACATTTAAAAATAAACATATAATCTAATTCAGTGACGTAATACTTAAATTAGAATTGAGCGACACTGATAATCTACCCAAAAAAACGGATCCCCTGTTGCTTCCAATCTACCGTTCAACATCTACTAAAGTTGAATCTGCTATAAACATGCGCTGTGTGTGGTCTTCGAGTCGAAGAAAAAGTCGATGGAACGCTCTGGGTGTTATGTCTATCCATCTTGTAAAAATTAAATTGGACACCCGTTTGACGTGCTCATCTAGTCTAATCTTTGACTATGATTTGGCGAGTAAACACTTGATCCGTTCTCCGTCCGTTGGAAGTATACTAGCTTAAATATCGCCACTATGAATGAGTTTGGAGAGAAAACATTGCACACTGGTACAGAACATCAATCTAGCGGAACTAAATTAATAGCGCCCAGGGATGAAAAGATAGACTTTTGGTGTCTTCGACAACATTGCATAGTTTTACAAGGCACATACTTTTAAATAAAATACTGAGTCAAGGGGTCCACCAATAGCAAGATAAAAATGCTAACTTTTTTGTTAAGCATTTTAGAGCTTTGGTTTCTTCTACAAAGTTGTTTATCTTAACAAAATACATAACTTTGCTGAACAAGTCAAAGTTCTACAATTTCATTCTAAGGAGTTACAATGAAATTAAGAAAAATACCTTGAAAAAACAGTTTTTTAAATCTGAAACGTTGTAGGTAAGACAAAACAATTTTCAGTCTTCGAAACAAAGTTGTAAAATGTTAAGTTCTACAATCGCTTAATACATTATGATGTGTTTTGAAATTGCTGAAGCGCTGTAGAAAGCATTTAGTGTAATATATTAACGATTTTTAAAGCAAAGTGGTTCGAATTGCGCAAATTTTCGCACCATCAGCCAATGTGGATTTTATTTTTGGTATTAAGAGGAATTATTACCATATAAAACAAGCGTGGAACTCGGTGGAACTTGAAGCAATTTCAAGATTGAAAATCTGGTATTTTGTTCACAAATATCACTTTTTTTAGAAACTTTATTAGTTTCTTAGTTTCTTTGATGCAATTTACTTGCAGAATTTGAGAAAAAGAAATAATTAGATGATTTAACCGGTTTTCCGTTTCAAATTTATCAATAGAATCTGTTCTAGTACATCATTATATAAATGATATCTGTACCAACACGTGAAAGTGATTTAATTCCAAAAGTAAACTAGCTTTCAGCTTTCAGTAGCTGGTGGCAGGCCATCTTTGGCTCTGTTTAACGATAAAAACACTTTTGAGATAAAAAGTTTTCGTTGGATTACAAACTCAATTTGAGTAAAGGATTTATGACCATTTTGAAACCAGAGCTGACAACACGTTGATATACACCATTTATTCCTGACCGAAGCAAATGTTGTAAAAACAAGTGTCTGAAAAAGTGATATTTGTGAACAAAATACTAGATTTTCAATCTTAAAATTGCTTCGAGTTCCACCGAGTTCCACGCTAGTTTTATATGGAAATGATTCCTCTTAATACCAAAAATAAAATCCACATTGGCTGATGGTGCGAAAATTTGCGCAATTCGAACCACTTTGCTTTGAAAATCGTTAATATATTACACTAAATGCTTTCTGCAGCGCTTCAGCAATTTCAAAACACATCATAATGTACTAAGCGATTGTAGAACTTAACATTTTACAACTTTGTTTCGAAGACTGAAAATTGTTTTGTCTTACCTACAACGTTTCAGATTTAAAAAACTGTTTTTTCAAGGTATTTTTCTTAATTTCATTGTAACTCCTTAGAATGAAATTGTAGAACTTTGACTTGTTCAGCAAAGTTATGTATTTTGTTAAGATAAACAACTTTGTAGAAGAAACCAAAGCTCTAAAATGCTTAACAAAAAAGTTAGCATTTTTATCTTGCTATTGGTGGACCCCTTGACTCTGTATTTTATTTAAAAGTATGCGCCTTGTAAAACTATGCAATGTTGTCGAAGACACCAAAAGTCTATCTTTTCATCCCTGGGCGCTATTAATTTAGTTCCGCTAGATTGATGTTCTGTACCAGTGTGCATTGGCATCAGACTGAAACACGAGGTAGAAACATTTTTTTAAACTAGGATTTAATAAAAATTAAAAGGTTTGAAATTCAAAATTGGTACTGGTGGTTTAGTAAAATCCAGCCAATGCCTAGGATTGAATAACAATCGTTTCGATAAGGTTTGCACGATTTCTCGGTTTTGTACGGGTTTGCTCGGATATTTAATACAAAATTTTGGAAAAGTTCAGCTAAACTTATTCTATTTTCTTAACCAAAGCAAAAAAAAAAACAAATTGTGTTGTTTTTTTTTGCGTCGGAAACAAAATTTTTTGAGCAAGTTTCATAAAAATAAACATGAAAGGTGTTTCGAAAGCCTAAAATACAATTCAAAATCTTCAGATAAATTTTATTGATTTCTTGTTTTGGGTAATTGCTGGGTTTTGACCAAATTTGCCCGGATATTTCCTTTTTGGTAGAAAATTTTGAAATCAAATGCCCGGATTGTGTTAGATCTGTGTATATAAAAATGAATTTCTGTCTGTCTGGCTGTCTGTCTGTTCTTTTCCCTATATACTCAAAAACTACTGAACTGATTTGTGTGAAACTTGGCAGGTGAGGATGTTGGAGGCCGGAGAAGGTTCCTATTATGGTTTGAGACCCCTCACCATCACAGAAAGAGGGGAGGGAGACTTACAATAATAAAACAAATGTTCTCATAACTCGAGAACCGATCTAGCAAATGGTATAAAATTTGGCTACGATACGTACGATAAATGATTCAATTATTATTTGAGACCCCTCCCTCCTTCCAGTGGGAAGAAAAGAAAGGGGGGGGGGACCCCCTTACAATTTTTTACATAACTCAAAAACTAATCAAGCATATGGAACCAAATTTTGCACGAGAAGGTATTCGGGTACGAGAAATGCTTTAATGAATATTTGATACCCCACCCTCTACTCAGAAAGGAGATAGGATAGAGGGAGGGGGCTCCCTTACAATTTTGTGCTTCACTAAAAAACTTATCGAGCAAATATAACCAAATTAGACATGAGAGGGTACTTGGGTCTAAGAAATATTGTTATGGTAATTCTAGACCACTCCCTCCTTTCAATTGGGAAAAAGGAAAACAAATCGAGCAAATGGAACGAAATTTGGCATGGAATTGTATTTGTTTCAATGTTTCTATGAATCTTTAGCACTCCTTCCCCCTTCCAGTGGGGGAGTTAGAAAAAAGGAAAAGGGCACCTTCACAATTTTGAACATAACTCGAACACTATTCAAGCAAATGAAACCAAATATGGCATAGGAAGGTAATTTGAGAATACGAGACATATTTTAATTGGGCTCTTATACAATTTTGTAGCATAACTTCAGAACTGTTGGAACAAATGGAACCAAATTTGGCATGGTAGGGTATTTGAGTGCGAAAAAGATTTCTTTTGCGATTTGATAACAATCTATTCTCCCAAGTAGGGAAATCAGAAAGAGTAGGGGGCTTTTTTATATTTGGCCATGTGGTTTAGGTAATAGTTATATATATCATTCAATGAGACCGTTCATTTTTTCATCGGGGATACACGAAGGAATGAGAGAGGCTTTCATAATTTTTATTTTTATTTTTCACAACCCGAGAACTTATCTCAAAAATGGAACCAAAAATGACATGGAAAAGTGTTAGGGAACGAGAAGTGATTCTATAATTATTTGAGACACCACCGTTCTTTGCGTAAGTACACAGGGAAAGTTAACTTTAACACAATTTTGTTGACATAAATTGAGAAAAAATAAAGCGAATGGAATTAAATTTGGCATGGAGAAAGTTATTTTAATATATGTTTCTTTTATTGTTCCGCCTTGCAGTTGTATAGTTGAAGAACTTATAAACTAATGAAACAAAATTTGATATGAGAATGTTTTTGGGTATGAAAAAATAGGGAAGGGAAAGGGACACGGTTTGTTTTTGGTATAAATCGGTAATTTACCAAGCAAAAGGGACCATATTTTATAATAGAGGTTGCTAGTGTAAGAATAATTTAAGACCCTCCTTTTTTCTGCACGAACTCGGAACTGAAGCCAAATGCGGAATGTGACGCTTTTTAGATACACACAATGTTTTTGATTATTAATATTTCTTTCGCAGCAGTTTTTAATCCCAGAAAATGATTCATCCCTCATGTTTTATGGTCGTTCGTGAGACCTTCCAACATCTTAAAAGGAAGAGAGTGGAAAACCCATTCCAGTAAAACATACATTTTATAATAGTTCAAGAACTCATAAAGCTTAGCAAAACAAAGAAAAATCTAAATCCTGAAAATCAAGTTTAGTTATCAAGCTTCGGTAAAAAAGTTTATACCTATACCTTACCGCGTATAGGTACTTTATACCTATTCATACCGCGAGCGGTCAAATAAAGGCAAACACTTTTTTCGCTAAAATTCTCGTGTTTCTCATACGATTTCTACAAAATTTATAGTTTTGAAAAGCTTATAATGTGATTTAAATATGATTTTAGGACAATTTTCAGCTACAATTGTTTACTTTAAAGTTATTCAAAGTTTTAAAAAAAATCCGGTAAAACATGCTTTGGAAAAAAGGCTGTAAGTCAGATATTAAGTGCCCGAAAAAATCACTTAGTGTTTGAGAAAGCTGAAGTTAGAAGCTACATATATGTTGCATATATGGAAATATTTTTTCAAAACTTTTTTAGATCATGGGCAAACTAATGTGAAAAAGTGGTGTTAAAACCTTACTTTTTAATGAATCAACCGCCAAAGCTATTCCAGTCACAGTAGAAATTTTTAAAAGATAAATTGGAAAGTTGGCATTATTTGTGAAATTTTGGTATCTTTAGATTTTTGAAATACGAAACAGCTGATTTTTAAACTTTTTTTCAATCTACATTTTCTGAAACAAATCATACACCTAAATTCAGCTTTGCTCTGGATTTTGAGTTAACGTTTTAAGCCACTAGTGGTCCAAATATTTTTCGTCCGGCTTGACCTCTGTGTTATGTTGATTTTACCGGTGGCCAAACTTTTCTATCTTGTAGAAATGAAGTCAGTTATGTTTACAAGTCAGTTAGACGAACCAATCAGAAAAGTTTACCTTTTTAACCACTTCCCCTGTTAAAATTTTCGGATTGCACTAGAGAATACCGCTCACATTCTTCAACTTTCATCTCCATCCCTTTTTTGGTCTCCCACAGAGACTTTCCTTGATTTTACTCGATCCTGCCCAAAATAATTTAACCAATTAGCTTCTGGATTGGGCGTTATCTCAAAAACCACTTGAAAAATAGTTACCATTTTGCACACGTACACATTACATTACCAAGTAACGACACTCAAAATTTCATAAATTTCCATCCATGCATTCAAAAGATATCCATAAAACAAAGTGTTGCATTTTTTTAAATACATTTCTTCAATATTTGCATTTAAATTTTATATATCGGCATTATTAGAACGTTCTTATTAACGTGTTTCTAAATTAAACGAAAGTTTTAGAAACCTTTGAAAAATGAGTACATCTTGAAAAGAAGACAAAAATAGGAATGAACTGTTCGAGACTGTGCAGTAGGGTATCCCAAAATTGCATAATTTTTTTGGAATCTAAGGGCTCACCCTACAAATAATAGATTTGAATGTGGAAAGCAAACTTTTGTATGGGACCAACAAAAAAAAAATCATGTTTGAGGTTCCGCAAACAAGATCTTTGAAAAAAGTCCGTTATTTTTATTAAATTTTGAAAAAAATCTAGATCCAAAAATTTTCATAATTTATATTTTATATTTTTTATAATTTTTTGGATTAAGTACTACACGTAAAAAATTAAAAATCAACTAAATTTGTAGCAAAATTTCAAATCAGCAAGCTTTTTTCTGAATAATTTTTTTTTTGTTTAAAAATTTTTTATTCAACTGTCCAAAATGTGTACCTAGCGTCATTATTTAAAACACCATTTTCACCAAAAGATACGAATTTTTATGCACTTAAATTTTGCTGAACAATGTATGTTATTTGTGTTATCGTGTGAAGTGCTATTATGGTTCAATCCTTATTAAAATTCACAAAGTATGATATTTTTTATTTAATTTATCAAATTCGTCTTCAAAACACCTGCAAATAAAGACTTAGATGACTTAAGGGAATCATCATAAAGTCATAGTCAAAATTTGAGTTAAATTTGATAAGGGTGAAGGGGATTCTGAGACATTGTATTCTGAAGAAGCATAAAAAACTGTTTTTTTATCATTTTTTTTTCTTTATCAATAAATTGCAAATTTATGTTGATTTAATCAAAAGTTCAACAAAGACTAACATTTCACCTGAAGACTGCAACTCAATTGGACTTGAAACAAAAAAGTTATAGCGATTCAAAGATTGTATTTTGGCAGATCGCAAATTGTGGTTAACATGCAATGAGTACATTTTTCTCATTGCGTTTTATATTTCAATATGCGACCAAAATTCACGCTAGGTGTACATTTTGATCAATTGAATAAAAAAACACAGGACAATTTTCTTTCCTAGAAAATAGTTAGCTAATTTGAAATTTTGATAAAAATTTGGTTGATTTTCTATTTTTTACGTGTAGTACTTAACTCAAAAAAAATTTTAAAAATAAAACATAGAAATTTTGCAAAAATTTTTGGACCCAGAATACTTTTAAAATCTAATCTTTAAAAGGGGACTTTTTTCAAAGAACGCGTTTGCGGAACCTCAAAATATTATTATTTTTTAGTTAGCCTCATACAACAGTTGAGACACCCTACTGTGAAGATATTAAAATTACAAACTCTAGAAAACCAGAGATCTGAGTTCGTGATATATAAATATTTCTTAATGAAAAAAAAACAACAGTAAATTTCAAAACATTGTTGTGATGTTCAACTATTAAAAATATTATACAAATTGGAGAATATGCTTGAAAAATTTACTTATTAGAATAATATATCACAAATTAAACAAAAATTGAAAAATTACAATGATAACTGGTATCTTCGGTACGCAAACTATTAAATGAACAATATTAATCAATTTTTTTTCTCATCTACTGTTATAAACTCTTTGAATTACAAAAACTTTTTTCAAATCGGCCGTCCTACTTTTTCTTTCTTTTGATGAAAAGATGTCCTACTTTTTGCTAGTTTTCCCACTGTTTTAAGGATAAAAATCATTAGAAGAAAAACAGAAAAAAAAAGTAAGGATTATTACGAAAATTCAATCTTTTGCTAAAGTTTTTCAGCACGTATCCGGGCTGAAAAAATCCAAGCATTTGATTCCAAATTTGATGACCATAAATTATTCAACAAAAATAAAGAAAAAAAAAATTTCATCGAAAATCATCAAAACCCCAAACCCTCAATAAATCTTTCATGATTATTTTTATAATATTCGCTTAAAAAAAATTCGGTTTGATGGCATAAATTTAAATAAAATTATCATTACAATTTGTTTTTTTTTGTTTCAATTGCCAATAAAGTGAATATTTCCTGGCAAAATCCAGGTAACCGGACTGGGTCGACTGTACCCAAATTTTGTATTAAAAATCCGAGCGAACCAGGACAAAACCATGCTAACTGGACACCTTATCTATTGTTGCATTATGTAAATTGAAGTGTTTCAGAACGAATAACAGATTTTGTTTTTGAAGTGACATAGTTTAGGCAAAAGATTGGAATCTTTTTGCTAAATATTGAAATTTAAATCTACTAAAAGTTTTCCCCAGTCTGTACTTTATATGAACATTTTTTCAGATCTTTTGAGATTGCAAACAACATGAATCAAATAGTAACTAATTTCCTGAAAGTTATAAACAGATTTTAAATCCTTAAAAGACGTAGTCAAAGTCATGACTGTGACCCAAGAGGTTCAGATGAAGAAATCGACGCATTTGATTTTTTTTACCGAACCATCGCAGCTTTTGATAAAAATGATTAAATCATCTAGCAGTGGGATAGAAAAATTATTTTTTGTATTTTTGATTTGAGAGCACTTATGTCTTTGGCAAGTTTTTAGATTGTAAAAAATGTAGCAATTTTGTTGAAGGCGTCAACATCGTAGAAGCTAACCCAAAAAAGTAAAAAGGGTTCAAAATAAAAAAATATATTTTTATCAAAATTTTCAGTATTTAAACGATATCTTTGCAGGCCGAGCTTATTCGAGCAAGATATGTTTGAAAGAGTTTTGAGTCACTTAAAATCAAACAGTTTTGTGGAACACATTTTATAAAAATATTCAGACTGAAACGAGTTAGATCGGAAAAACTAAGAAAAAATAGCTGTTTTCGAACACCTGTATCTTTTTTGCCTTTCTTTCAGAAAGGTATAGTTATCGGTCGATTTTGGAGATCATTTATTATGGGTCTTAGATATACCTTTATAGGTACCTATCGAATCAGCTCGTCGAGTTCAGACGATGTCTGTGTATTTGTGTGTATTGGTGTGATTTTTTGTAAACATTTTTGCACGTTCTTGCAAAACTGGGCAGTACAATAAAAATGATTTTTAGCTTAAAAAATTTGATTTTTTTTCTTCTTCGTCCTATAAAAGAAAGAAAAAAAAACAAAATAGTTTGAAAAATAAATTTTCATAGTAATTATCATCAAATCATCACTCCAAAAAACGTGTCAATTTGGCTTGCTAGCCACAACCAGCAATCACTAAAATCAAGATTATCGTGTCTATGACGTCAAATTATACGTGACGTCATAGATACTCGCATGCTATCTCAAAGTATGGATCTGTCTATGTGTGGAAGGGAGAACAGACAGGCTTCACTCCCACTCAGGTTTGATGTCATCGTGACAGAAACCGTGTGGGAGGAAGACCGCAGTTTAAATTTTCCCGGCCAATGGTTGTAATTTTTTCATTGTAATGGTTCAGTTCGAAACCGAACCATATCAAAAATTTCGGAACCGAAGTTCCAAAATATACAGTTAAAAATGGTGTTCACCAAGGGGTACGACCCCGAAATCAGTGAAGTCGTTGATGAGTACGTCATGCCCACACTGCATGGTACGAAAGTGATTGTTACTTCGAGATTCTCCCAACATTATATTCAGGTTGCTCTGTGAAGGACAAAACGACGAAGGGGCGCGTGTGGGAGAACGAAGCACACCATATCAATGTCATCACACGCTCATTTTCATTTACCATTTTAATGGTTACTTAATTAATTATTTAATATTTTTGCTTTTGAATGAATTATCGGAAAAACTGCAATCATAATGGTAGTTCTCATGAAAAAAATATAATAAGGTTAAAAAAGTTGACATTGAGATTTTTTTTATATTGTAATTTTTAATTTTATATTCGTCTTCTTGATTGATTTTGATCGGTATGGTTTTTTTTATGATCGATATAATTATGCGTTGAGACCAGTCCGACATATCATTTACCAAATTGAAAATTTCAAATATTATTATAAAAGGCGCTTGGGATCAGAGGGGTACAAGTGTCTAAATGATAGATTCGAGAAAACGCGCTTCAAAGTTGTACAGGTGCTCAATTTTTCATATATTTTTCGAATTCGAGCAATTTTTATTCAATCAAAAAAGTGTTCAAAAAAAATTATAAAAAATTTAAGTTTTGCACCAGATGTACATTGAAACATAAAAAAACCGTTGGTTATACTTAACTCAAAATTGATGATTTTGGCACTTGCACCCCTATGATCCTGAAGGGCTCATATATACAAATTTGAAAATATATTTTACCGATCATTGGACTCTATGTTAGAATCAAAGATATTATTTTCTTGCTGTCTTGACTCGATAGGTTATCCAGAGCAAAAGTTGAAATATTTTAAACACATGGTTGGGAAACTTTTTTTTATATTGTAATCTTTAATTTTATATTCATATTCTTAATTGATTTTGATCGGTATGTTATTTTTAATGATCGGTATACCTAGGCATGTAGACTAGGCCGACTAACCATTTACTAAACTAAAAATTTCAAAAATGATCATATATAAAAATTTGAAAATATGTTTTACCGATCATTGGACTCTATGTTAGAATCATTGCTACTTTTTTTTCGCTGTTTTCACTTCATAAGTTACCCAGAGCAAATGTTGAATTATTTGAAACACATGGTTGGGAACCTTTTTGCCTTTCTTTCAGAAAGGTATAGTTATCGGTCGATTTTGGAGATCATTAATTAAGAGAAACAATCACAGTTCAGTACATTTTGAAAACAATTTTCAAAAATCAGGACAATTCTCTAAAACTTTCGAATTGTCTGGACCTCTCGAAAGTCTGGACAAGTCCTGAAAAATCAGAACACCTGGCATCTCCGACGTGCATTACAATAGTTCAGTTGTTGTTGTTGTTTCTCTTGTGCTCAGAGGTTCCAGGTAACCTGATTTATCAGGATTTGTCCTGATTTTCGAGAGACCGTTCTATTTTTTTTAAAACTCTCGAGTTGTCCTGATTTTTTTAAAATTGGTGCCTAAATGTCCTGAATTGTTCTGATTATTATGAAAACCTCTAAGATTTAATCGAATTTGTAGTTAAACTATGAGAAAATCTAATAAATTTGTTATAAAAAAGTTAAACCCTTTCAACAGATGGTAATCTTCCCCTAGTAACATTTTTAGTTTTTTAAGAATCTAGGAGGGTACTTTTCAACTTCGTTATAAAACAACGTTTAGTTATTAGTATTGGATATTAAATTTAATTCAAATCAATTAATTTCTTGTAATTTTCCGAAATTGACACTGCAAACCATAATATTCAATGCGAATTCCATTCAAATTTTCATAATTTTATCTGAATTTCGCCTTTTTTTTTTCAAATACCTTTTGAGCTTGAGTAAATCATTTATAAGCCGAACTTTTATGTACGAATCAGGATTGCCAGGTCGTTTCTTCAAAAATCAGGATTTTTCAGGACACCTCTTGATTCATGAAAATAATAAGAATTTCTGCTTAGATTGCATATATAAAGGCCTAATACAGGTGCTGTAAATGCCTTAATTTATGCAACAACAGTACGTAGCTTGTTGGCTTGCCGGTAGTTCAAATCGGAAAACACCATTTAATTATCGTCTGAACCGAAGATAACCATCTGTTGAATGGGTTTAACTATTTTATAACCTATTTATACGATTTTCTCATACTTTAACTACAAATTCGATCACATTTCAGAAGTTTTTATAAAAATCAGGACAAATCAGGACATTTTAGGGACAAATTTTCAAATATCAGGACAACTCGAAAGTTTTTGAAAAATAGGACGATCTTTCAAAAATCAGGACAAATCCTGATAAATCAGTACACCTGGCACCTCTGGTACGAATGCCTTTTGAAGAGCAATTCTTGTGTCAAAAAACCATTTAGTTTTTAGTTCAGTGCAGCTGTCATTGCGAACAAACGAAAAAATCATTCGCTTTTCATCAAAACAAAACAGAACTTGAGGGTTTCTCCGAAAACTGCTTTGCTGTAGTACCCAAAATCTGAGGGAATGTTCCGCAATTCGAATTGGAAGTCTGTTGCCGATCTGGACCCCTGCCAACCGGAATCAGAGCGCAGGCTGCACAGGAGAAACGCAAGATTTCTGAATGCGCAGGTAAATAAGTTCAAATCCTTTTTCTATTGAGCATCCAAAAACATTGTACAATTTTCAGGTTCATTTGCAATGTGATTCTCCGGACACAGATGACCACCCTTGGTTGCCAAAAAAAAACCACTGCCAAGACCAGTTGGAAGGATGTTGCGTGGAAAATATCAAAAACATTGGAAGTTTGGAGTGTTTATTAAATCAACTTTTGATTATTGGTAACCGGAACCATGCTCTCCTCTTCGTATTCGAACTTCGAAGGTTGCGATCTTAGTGTACCGGTAGGGATTCGAAACGGGTGCATAAACAAAAAGTTTACCATTTGTGCTAGATTGGCGTTTGGCTAGAGTTTGTGAACAACCTATTAATTATACAATGATTTTTTTTTGTATTCTCGTCAACTGAATAATATAAAAGTTTATTTCATACACTTATCCAAACATTTATTGATTTTCATACTTGTATTATGTTAAACCGAATTCGACCCACAGATTTAGTGGATGCTGGGGATTCATGACTAGGTGGATCAATCCTGTTTCTGCTGCCTCAGTTACGGTAAAACCGGATGGCTGTTTCTTCGGTCAATACCAGGTCGCGTATATTTTTGTAAAAGCTACTTAAGCTACTTAAATTTTTTTTATATTGTAATCTTTAATTTTATATTCATGTTCTTAATTGATTTTGATCGGCATGTTTTTTTATGATCGGTATACCCATGCATGTACACCAGGCCGACAAAACATTTGCTAAACTCAAAATTTCAAAAATGATCACATATCCAAATTTGAAAATATGTTTTACCGATAATTGGACTCTATGTTAGAATCATTGATACTTATTTTTCGCTGTCTTCACTTCATAGGTTACCCAGAGCAAAAGTTGAATTATTTGAAACACATGGTTGGGAACCTTTTGCCTTTCTTTCAGAAAGGTATAGTTATCGGTCGATTTTGGAGATCATTAATTATGGGTCTTAGATATACCTTTATAGGTACCTATCGAATCAGCTCGTCGAGTTCAGACGATGTCTGTGTATTTGTGTGTATTGGTGTGATTTGTTGTAAACTTTTTTGCATGTTTTTGCGAAACTGGGCAGTACAATAAAAATGATTTTTATCTTAAAAAATTTGTTTTTTTTTCTTCTTCGGTCTATAAAAGAAAGAAAAAATAACAAAATAGTTTGAAAATTAAATTTTCATAGTAATTATCATCAAATCATCACTCCAAAAAACGTGTCAATTGGCCTTGCTAGCCACAACCAGCAATCACTAAAATCAAGATTATCGTATATATGACGTCAAATTATACGTGACGTCATACATACGCGCTTGCTAGCTAAAACTATGGTCCTGTCGATGGGTGGAAGGGAGAACAGATAGGCTTCACTCCCACACAGGTTTAATGTCATCGTGACAGAAACCGTGTGGGAGGAAGACGACAGGTTAAAATTTTCCCGGCCAATGGTTGTATTTTTTTCATTTTAATGGTTCAGATTGAAACCGAACCATTTCAAAAAATTTCGGAACTGAAGCTCCGAATTATTAAACATTAAATGGTTTTCACCAAGGGGTACGACCCCGAAAGTAATGAAGTCGTTGATGAGTAGGTCATGCCCACACTGCAAGGTACGAAAGCGATAGTAACTTCGGCCAACATTATATTCAGAAACAGATTGCTCTGAGAAGGGGAAAACAACACGGGTACGCGGACGATGTATGCACATCCTCTCATCTTCTCACATGCCGTTCGTGCTCAGGAAGCTTCTTCCTAGGCACGAACGACAGGAGAGAATTTCGCCCGTGGAAGCAAATCTAATTAGACAAATGCTACTCAATCCTCTCGAGCTTTAAGCTCTCGGGCAAATTCCCTTTTCGTTCCCTTTTCTCTTCAGATCTAACGATGCGCAATGAAAGCTTTTCGTTCGCATAGAAAAACCTGTGCAATTGTTGCGTTTTGTTGTTGGGGTTGGTGTCTGACGAAAACGGCTTGGGAGTCAATCCAAACAGTGGCGCCACCAAGTCCTCCATAGTAGTGTTTGAAGCATTTCGGATTTTTTTTTTGGAAAAGGCGCATAAATACGAATTAACCATTTTGGCCAGGCTGGCCAAGAACAAATTTACCTAAATTGACAAAATTAACAAAACTGACAAAATTGACAAGATTGACAAAATCGCCAAAACTGAAAAAGTTGACAAAATTGATGAGATTGACAAAATTGACAAGATTAACAAAATTGACAAAACCGACAAAATGACAAAATTGCCCAAATTGACAAAACTTACAAACTTCGCCAAATTGACAAAACTGACAAAATTGACAAAATTGACAATATCGACAATTTCGACAAAATCAACAATATTGACACAATTGACAAAATTGACAACATTCACAAGATTGACTTTATTGACAAACTTACAAAATTGACAAGATTGAAAAAAGGGATAAAATAAACAAAATTGACAAAATTGACCAATATGTGAAAACTGACAACATTCACCAATTTGACAAAAAAGACAAGATTTACAAAATTGACCAAATTGGCAAAACTGACAAAATTTCACCAAATTGACAAAATGACCAAATTGCCAAAATTGACAAGATTGAATTTTCACAAAAAAATTCACAAAATAGACAAAACTAACAAGATTGACAAGACTGACAAAATTGACAAGATTGACTATTTCGACAAAATCGACGATATTGACACAATTGACAAAATTTACAAAACTGACAGAATTGACAAAATTGAAATGATTGACAAAATTGCCAATATTGACAAAATTTACAAGTTTGTCACAATTGAGAAGATTGACAAAATTGACCAAATTGACAAAATTTAGAAAATTGTAAACATTGACAAGATTAACAAAATTGACAAATCTGAACAAATTTGAAGAAATTGTTTAAATTGACAAAAATGACAAAATTGATTAAATCGACAAAATCGTCAAAATTTACAGAAATCGCAAAATCACAATATTGATTGAATCGACGAAATTGAAAAATTTGACCAAATTGACAAAACTGACAAAATTGACAAAATTGACAAGATTGACAAAATAGACCAAATTGACAAATTTTACAAAATAATTATAATTGACAAAATTGACAAAATTTATCAAATTGACAAATTTGACAAAATTTACAGAATTGACAAAATTGACAAGATTGAACAAATTGACAAAACTGAATCAAATAAATAAAAATTACAAAACTTATAAAATCGACAAAATCGACAAAATTATCAAAACTAGCAAAATCCATAAAATTGACAATATTGATTAAATCGATAAAATTGGAAAATTTGACATTTTTGACAAATTTGACAAATTTGGCAAATTTGACAAATTTTATCTCCTATAGTTTTTTTTCATCCCCTATAGTTTATTCCGCTTGAGAGCTTCGTTTAACGAAAATCATTTACAAAAGTGATTTTTGTAAACATCCTACCGTTATGGATTAAAACACGCAAAACAAATATGTTTTGAATCTGAAAGAAAGGCTCAAATCCACTGTTAAGTGTATTAAACCGGGTTTAGTTCGGTTGAGATCGGTTCATTTTTTGGTTGCATTAGAATCAGGCAGGTTTCAACGTTGTAAAAACATGTAGTTTACAATGTTAAGTTGTTTATTTTGTAGCTTTATAAATGATTAAAGTTAGCTAACTTTTTTGGGTTAGCTTCTACGATGTTGACGTCTTCAACAAAATTGCTACATTTTTTAAAAATCTAAAAACGTGCCAAAGACATAAGTGCTCTCAAATCAAAAATACAAAAAATAATTTTTCTATCCCACTGCTAGGTGATTTAATCATTTTTATCAAAAGCTCATTTTAAAGTGCTTTGAATGTAGGTAAAATGTCCCGAAGACACTATGGGTCTTAAACGCTCCGTTTTGGCGTAAACAATTTTGATCACCTTTTTACATCGTTTTGTGTGCATCGGTTGAATATTGAAAAAAAAATAATTGAATGTTCAAATAACGCTTTCTTTCTTTCCCAGAAAATTACAAAACTTAAACGATGTCATCTGACCATGGAAGATTCAAATTAAAATAGTAACGCATTTAAAACAAAACCCAAGAGGAGACAAAATCTTTTTCCCTCTTTTTGCGCCACGGGATGACTCATTTCCCGACAGATTTTTGGCGCAATTATAAATCAACCCCTCTTTCCGGCTTGTCGGGATTGGAAGACCACATAACTTTATTATTACCATCACCCTCAGCAATAATAACACAATACTACCCCTCGTATAAGAAAACGCAACCCATCCAGATTTGGAGTGCTATAATTGCGCGTACCATAATTCGAGGAGTGAGGGGCACTTCAATGTTGTGGAAGCTAACCGGCTTCAAGTACTACGCCATTGGGATAATTTTCTTCCCTCTTTCCCAAACTTCATAGCTACAATTTTCAGCCATGCGTGCGTGGGGCGGTCGTTTTGAGTTCTTGCGTACGCCTAGAAGAATTCCCTACTGGCCAGACAACAACTCCAGAGGGGGTTATTTTCGATGCTTGTCACGCTGTTTTTAGTTTGAATTTTCAACTGCATTCACACGCATCTCTAGGGTCGTCTTTGTCGGGATAGGATAAATTCCTAAATTCGTTCGATAATCATTATTGTAATTACTTCAACAGATGTATCTTTAGATTTAGGGGAGATTAATGAAGAATTATCTCGTGGAGACTGATTTTGATTAGTTTTTATCTGATCAGATGATTGGAATGAAAATATTTAAATATGAAAATTTTGAATTCTCATATTCAAATCTCTTTTCGAATTCTGAAAATTAAACTTGTTTTAAAAAAATTCAGAACACCCTATCAAATAGCAATTGCGTCTAGACTCAAGCAGTTTCTCATACGAAAATCATCGAACCGGCACGTGTTAACTTGAACTTGAACTACCGAAAATGAGCGGCAACTTTAGAGGAAAACAAAACTGTCGTCGTCATCGTCTCGGATGAGATTGCGGCAAATTTTCTCCCCCCAACACCCTACTGAGGTAATTTTGTTTTTCTTTCGCCAAGCCAAGCATGACTTTTCCGTAGCCTTAAATCCATTGTTTGCATGCCGAGGTTACGGATTTCTTTCGACGGGATTTAAAATTTTACCCAAGTACCTCCAGCGAAGCGTTTTGGAGCCTTTCAAACGCTTCAGAGGCTCCAAATTAGGCGTTTCCTTTGATGGTGGCGGAAGGTGTTCTTACCTGAAATAAAAGAGTTGAGAAAACCAAGAATTAGAAAAATATTAACGGACGTGGGTGGTACATTAGAATATTTGAGGTTAGTCTCTTTCATTTGAACTATTTTTGAAACTTCAATAATTTGATTACACTATTTTCGAACTAAAAAAACCTCAAACCTGATACTTTAATGCAAATACAAATTTTTCACAGTTTTTTTTTCAAGAGGTGATATATAATTTTAATTTTTAACAAATGACAATAAGTCCAAACTTATTCGTAAATTTCTACAAATATTTTTCAGAAAAAACAGCTGTTTAAGGGCTCTAATTCTAAACTATATGTTAATCAAACAAAAACAGTTTCCAAAGTGTTTTACACTCAAGAAATAATAAAATAAATTTAGAAACAGTATTTTTCAAAAAAAACGTAAACAAGCCTCAGATATCGGCTCTAAAAGCTTTTTTTTATATAATGAATTACATAGATTGAGTCATCTGTCAAAAAATCTGAGCAAGAAATATTATTTAACAGCATACTTGAATTTATACAACTTTTAATATTAACGTTCTTAATATAAAAAATTATTTTCGTATTTTTTTAACTTCTACCATTTTATAATTCATTTCTAATCAATTTAGAAAACAAAATGATGACTTAATTTTTGTATTTTATTATAATTAATCATTTTTGTCATTTAAAACCCCTCTTGTCCTCTTCGACAAATTTCCAATTATGTCAATTTGGCAATCAAGTAATGTTTTTTCCAATTTTTGCCATTTTTGTCATTTTTGTCATTTTTATCATTTTTATCATGTTTGTCATTTTTGTCATTTTTGTCATTTTTGTCATTTTTGTCATTTTTGTCATTTTTGTCATTTTTGTCATTTTTGTCATTTTTGTCATTTTTGTCATTTTTGTCATTTTTGTCATTTTTGTCATTTTTGTCATTTTTGTCATTTTTGTCATTTTTGTCATTTTTGTCATTTTTGTAATTTTTGTCATTTTTGTCATTTTTGTCATTTTGGTCATTTTTGTCATTTTTGTCATTTTTGTCATTTTTGTCATTTTTGTCATTTTTGTCATTTTTGTCATTTTTGTCATTTTTGTCATTTTTGTCATTTTTGTCATTTTTGTCATTTTTGTCATTTTTGTCATTTTTGTCATTTTTGTCATTT